>NW_027507787.1:102392883-102652883 GCF_037356315.1 Lithobates pipiens | reverse complement strand
TTAAGGGCCCCTCCACACCCGCAGGGCCCGTTCAATCCCATCTTGCAACCCCAACCCCAAAGGTCCATGCCCACTGTCGACAGATGGACCCCATCCCCCCCCGAAGGTACATACCCACGTTAACCTCCAACTCCACGTGGCGCGCCACTAAACCTCCATTACGTTTGATGAACCTCCCCAAAACCTTGTTAACTTTAATACGGGCTTTGTTAAGTCAGACCACAGACCGTGCACTCCGCCAGGCCGTGCGTGCTACAATGTCAGACCAGACTATGACCATACCCGGGAAATCCCTCCGAAGCATGAGAAAAACACACTTCACGTCCGCTATTAACTCCCGAGTGGACCTAATCCCCAGGTCATTCCCCCCAACATGGAGAACCAGCACAACAGGGGGCCTATCCAGTCTGGCGTACCAGTGTATTTCAGGTATGACCCTACCCCCCTGCATCCCCGGGATACCCAACCACCTGATGCAAGCCTCTCTACGCGGGATCCCCAACTGACGTCCTTCCGGCCTGACATCTGCTCGCCTGGCACCCCAACATAGGAGTGTCCGAGAATCCAGACGAGGCGTGGTAAACCTCCATCTGAAACGACAATGACAAAATCACACAACCCCCTTACACAAGCCCCCACTCACCCCCCGACACCGGAAAACAGCCTACACCAAGTGCGGCCGAACATAGGACCTGAAACGCCTGGACTCCCACCGCCCAATCCGTTTTTACCGCAGCCTCGTCCAACCCGCATCTGGCAGCCTCTGTGCCCGCCCCGATGCGGAAGGAGTGCGAAGCAAACTGCGCCCCGTCAAACCCCCCCAACGTCAAACATTTTCTAAACATCGCTATAAATCGGAATCTAGACAGGAAACTCCCATCCTGATGCACTAACAGTGGACCCTCCCCTGGTGGACGAAGCCTCATGAACTCCGTCACCACCATCACCGGACATATTTCTGAACCCGGCCATGCATACAACCAAACGTCCACACCTTTCCCCTTCTGTTCCGTTTTAGACCTACGCAGTTTCAAACACACGCAACCCTCCCCCAATGCCACATCCTGACCCAACGAACCCCCCTCCCCAACAGTCTTCGCTGGACTGACCAGCTCACCCACCCGGAAAGCCCCGAAAAAAGGCCAAGGAAAAAGCTGTTCGAAATAGCTGAGCTTCATAAACGGACGCACACAAAACCCCCCAACTGCCGGCCAACCGCCTTCAAAATAACAAAAGTCACCGGTCTCTTTCCGTCCGTCTTCCGATTACCCTTCCTGTACCCCTTCAACGCTTGCCTTACCCAGAAACCGTTTTGTTGCATCCGGTGCTCCCCGCAACTGAAACCAAAATGCCAGCGCCGCCAGCTTCCGTTCAATCCCAGAAACTGACCCTCGCCCCACCATCTGCCTCACCACAACCTAAAAACCAACAGACTATTGTCCGCCCCCCTACCCCCCAGCCCGGCGTCCGCCAGCCGTGAAAAATCCAGTCACTCCCTCCAAACTTTACTGTACGCCGACCAAGTCGACTCGCTCACCGACCGCCTGATCCAACCCGCGGCGATCCCCAAAGCAATTGTCCAAAGCCATGCTGGGCAGGGGATCCCCTCTCTCGCCTCTCCCGGAGCCAAGTCCCGAAACCTCCGCCATTGAAATCGAGACAAGGCATCGGCCAGGTTATTCTCCACCCCCGGAACGTGTACGGCATACAGAAATATGTTCCTCTGCAGGCACCGCAGCACCCGGTGGCGCAGCAGCCTGATCACCGGAGGGGAAGAACCCAAAATACGGTTAATCACCTGCACTACTCCCATATTATCGCAATTCAACCGAATCTTAAGGTCCTGACAGGACTCACCCCACAATTCCAAAGCCACCACCACCGGAAACAACTCCAGCAGAACCAGATTCTTAGTCAACCCCACCTCTACCCAAGTCCGCGGCCAGGCCTCCGCACTTCACAGACCTCGAAAATACGCCCCGTACCCCGTCGACCCCGCCGCATCCGTCACCAGCTCCAAGTCTAAGTTACTCACCGGCCCATCCATCCACACAGAACGTCCGTTGTAATCTTCCAAAACGTGTGCCAGACCCGCAAATCCTCCCTATGTTCCCTGGGCAATCTAACGAAATGATTCGTAACAGAGACTCCCGCCGTGGCCGCCGACAGGCGTCGGCAAAACACCCTGCCCATGGGGATGATGCGGCAAGCGAAGTTGAGCTTCCCAACTCCGACTGCAGCTTCCTGAGCTGCACCTTCCGCAGCCCCACCAGCTCATTTATCTCCGTCCGGAGTCCCTCCCCCATTCCATGGCGACCGTGTCCAGCTCAATGCCTAAAAACTCAGCACCTCCACCGGACCTTCCGGTTTGTCCGGCGCTAGAGGGACCCCGAACTCCCCGGCAATGTGCCGCACCGTGGCCAAAAGTATCGCACACACATTGGAAGCTGGGGGCCCACTACGAGGAAGCCATCCAGATAGTGGATGACCGAACCCCTCCGGACAAATCACGCACTACCCCCTCCAAGAAAGAGCTAAAGAGCTCAAAACAGGGCGCAGGAGACGGAGCAGCCCATGGGCAAGCATCCATCCACCTAAAACCGATCCTGCCAACAGCACCCCAAAAGACGAAAACTTTCCGGGTGTACCTGCAGCAACCGAAACGCAGACTCAATGTCCGATTTTGCCTTGAGAGCTCCCCGCCCAAAATGCCGCACCCAACCCACCGCCGCATCAAAGGAAGTGTAAGACACCGTGCAGGCTTCTGAGGCAATTGCGTCATTCACCGAACCCCCCTTCGGAAAAGAAAGGTGGTGAATAAGCCGAACTTGTTAGGGTCTTTCTTAGGCACCACCCCCCCAAAGGGGACACCACCAGATCCGGCAACGGCCGATCCGAGAAGGGGCCACTCCTCCTCCCCAACGCCACTTCCTTGGTTAATTTTGCCGAAACCACCCCGGGATGCAACCGCGCGGAACGCAAGGTCCGAGCCATCGGCGGAGCCTCAGACGTCACAGAGGGCTGGCAGAATGGAGCACTTCCAGGCCTTGCTTTGAGAAATGCTGCATTCTGCCTTTGCGTGTGCTGGCAGAGGAGCCATTCCCACTCCCAGATAGGGATGAGCCGAACACCCCCCGGTTCGGTTCGCACCAGAACTTGCGAACGACCCCCGCGTTCGGTACGAACGTTAGAACCCCATTGAAGTCTATGGGACTCGAACGTTCGAAATGGAAAGTGCTAATTTTAACGGCTAATATGCAAGATAGTGTCCTAAAAAGGGTTTGGGGACCTGCCTCCTGCCTCAGGGGACATGGGTCACTGCAAAAAAAAGTTTTAAAAACTGCCGTTTTGGCGGGAGCACTGATTTTAATGACGATTAAAGTGAAAAAAAAAAAGTATATTCCTTTAAATATGGTGCCTGTGAAGTGCCACGTGTTTCCCGTGTTTAGAACAGTCCCTGCACAAAATGACATTAAACGGAAATAACACCATTTAAAACTGCTTGCGGTTTTAATGTTATATCTGGTTCCTGCAATATGGTTGAAAATCATTGAGAAAAATGGCATGGGTAGCCCTACCTGCCCATTACCAGCCTATTTGGGTCTTGTACGCATATTAAGGGGAACCCCGTACCCATATTAAAAAAAGGAAATGCGTGTGGCCCCCAGGCCCTATATACTCAGAACAGCAGTATACAGGCGGTGCAAACAAGACAGGGACTGTGTAGGTTTGTTGTGTTAAGTTGAATCTGTTTGTCATTTTCAACCGGTACATTTTTAAAGTGTAGCTCCAGTCAAAAAAACGATTTTTAAGCTTTTTGGAAAACATAGGGAAGGGTTATCACCCCTGTATAATTTGTTTTGTCGTCCATCTTTTTTCATCTCACTTGCTGCTGTCTCCTTGCGTTTGCAAGTAGGAGATGTTTGTAAGTTGGATGTTTGAAAGTAGGGGCCTGCCCTATATTATAGCGGTATGTACTGGGTACAGAGCACGCAGATAGCACGCACTATCTCCTAACACTACTGACTGCAAGCTCTATTATTAACCACTTGACCACTGGGCACTTAAACACCCTTAATAACCAGACCAATTTTCAGCTTTCGGTGCCCTCACATTTTGAATGACAATTACTCAGTCATGCAACACTGGACCTATAGGAAATGTTTGTCCTTTTTTCACACAAATAGAGCTTTCTTTTGGTGGTATTTAATCACTGCTGGGTTTTTTATTTTTTGTGCTATAAAAGAAAAAAAGACCGAAAATTCTGCGAAAAAATGAATTTTTCTTTGTTTCTGTTATAAAATTTAGCAGATTAATCATTTTTTCTTCATAAATTTTGGCCAAAATTCATACTACTACATATCTTTGGTAAAAATAAGTACAAATTGGTGGATATTATTTGGTCTTTGTGAAAGTTATAGAGTCCACAAGCTATGGTGCCAATATCTGAAAATTGATCACACCTGAAGTACTGACGGCCTATTTCCTTTTTTTTTTTTTTCCACAAAATTGTCATATTATCAGGTTATTTCACACACACAGCATATGCATACCACAAATTACACCCCAAAACACATTCTGCTATTACTCCCGAGTACGGCGATACCACATGTGTGAGACTTTTACACAGCGTGGCCACATACAGAGGCCCAACATGCAGGGAGCGCCATCAGGCGTTCTGGAGCACCCAGGCCAATTCTGACATTTCTCTCCTACATGTAAAAATCCTCATTTATTTGCTAGAAAATTACAGAGAACCCCAAAACATTATATATATATATTTTTTTTTTTAGCAAAGACCCTGGAGAATACAATGGTGGTCGTTGCAAATTTTTATCTCACACGGTATTTGCACAGCAATTTTTCAAACGCGCTTTTTGGGGGGAAAAAACAGTTTTGTGCTTAAAAAACAAACAAAAAAAACAGTAAAGTTGGCCCAATGTTTGCATAAAGTGAAAGATGAAGTTATGCTGAGTAAATAGATATCAAACATGTCACTCTTCAAAATTGCACATGCCCGTGGAATGGCGCCAAACGTCGCTATATAAAAAATCCCCATAGGCGACGCTTTAAATTTTTTTTTACTGGTTACATGTTTTGAGTTGCAGAGGAGGTCTAGGACTAGAATTATTGCTCTCGCTCTAACATTCTCGGCGATACCTCACATGTGTGGCACATGCGAACACATGGGGACATGGGCGCTTTAATTCTTATTTTATTTTTTTATTGTTCATTTTACTTTATTTATTTTAGTTTGACATTTTTTTCCCCAAAAATACATTTTTGATCACTTTTATTCCTATTACAAGAAATGTAAACATCCCTTGTAATAGGAATATGGGGTGACAGGTCCTCTTTACAGTGAAATCTGGGGGGTCAATATGACCCCACATCTCACCTCTAGGCTGGGAAGCCTGAAATAAAAAATAAAAAAAAGATTCTGGCTTTGATCGTACTGGCGAGTTGGTAGAAGCACCGGAGGGCGGTGAGGGGTGGGGGGCGTCTATGGCTGGGTATTTCAGGGTATCACCGAGTATGGCTGGGTATCTCTGAGTATGGCTGGGTATGGAAATTTATGGCAGGGTATTACAGAGTATTGGTGGGGTATTGGCGGGGTACTACAGAGTAATAGCAGGGTACTGCAGAGTATTGGGGGGTACTACAGAGTAATGGCGGGTACTGCAGAGTATTGGGGGGTACTGCAGAGTAATGGGGGTTACTGCAGAGTAATGGGGGTTACTGCAGAGTAATGGGGGGTACTGCAGAGTAATGGCAGGGTACTGCAGAGTAATGGGGGGGTACTGCACTGCAGAGTAATGGCGGGGTACTGCAGAGTAATGGCGGGGTACTGCAGAGTAATGGCAGGGTATTGCAGAGTATGCACTGGTATTGCAGAGTATTGGCAGGGAATTGAGGGGTTAAATTCGGTGAGCAGCGATGTGGGCACTGCAGATGCAGCCCACATCATTGCTGACACCGATCTCTTTCCCCTCCGCTGTACCGATCGGTACAGAGAGGGGAGGGAGGAACCGGCGTCATAACATGACGCCGGTTTGTTTCCAAGTGATCACTCCGTCATTTGACAGAGCAATCACGTGGTAAACGGCCGCTATGAGTGGCCGTTTACCGTGATCCGTGATGCGGATGCTCTCGAGTGCGCGCACCTCGGGGCACGCGAGAGCAGAATTCTGGGAGGCCGTTAATTAACGACCTCTCAGAGTTAAACAACCGCCCTGAAGCCGTTAATCGGCAATGGGCAGTTGTTAAGTGGTTAAAGCTAGATCACTAGCTATATAGGTGAGGTGAATATAGTGGTGTATACTGCAGTCAGGGCACAGACAACAACCACTACACAGCAGCAAGATAGGAAATCAGCCAAAAACGATCGGTGTGTACTGTGTTGAAGGTACACAGAACACCCACTGCTTCAGATGCTAAGTAACACACTACACGAGGCCGCCTCAAAGGTGGCCTTATATAGTGTGGGGCGTGCACTACACAGCCTGAGCTATGATTGGCCACAGGCAGGATGCCTGTGGCCAATCATGGCTCTCCTCGCTGGCTCCTCCTCGCTGCCGGCGCTGCGATTGGCCAAGCATGCGGGGTCACAGTGCATGCTTGGCCAATCATGGGGCAGCAATGCACTGCGCCACCGCAGTGCATTGTGGTCCGCGCGTGCGTCACTCGAATTTTGACGCGAACGGCCCAAACGTTCGGAATTCGCCGAACGGCCGAACAGCCAATGTTCGAGTCGAACGTACGTTCGACTCGAACACGAAGCTCATCCCTACTCCCAGAGAAGGAGTTGCGGGTACCAATCCAACAGTGCCTGCAAGAAGAGGCCGGTTTGAAGATGTGTTGGTGACTTCGGATATGAGGTCATTCTTTCAGCGGACCCATCGACAGGTGTCATCCGGATCCAGCATCAGGGAACGCCTAGACCATCAGGTGTCTGACTACATCGGGTTAACGGCCGATGGGGACGCTCTGAGGAGTGATAAACCCCTGGACTACTGGGTGGGCAGGCTTGACCTCTGGCCAGAGCTTGCCCAATTTGCAATCGAACTGATGGCTTGCCCCTCATCCAGTGTCCTGTCCGAAAGGACGTTCAGCGCAGCAGGGGGGATCGTGACCGATAAGCGTACTCGCCTAGCTCACGACAGGGTTAACTACCTCACATTTCTAAAAATGAATGAGGCATGGATCTCGGAGGAATTCAACACATGTGACCAGTAGACCATGTATATGTCTATAAACAATTTTATTAAACGAGCACAGACACCTTCTTTCATCATTTGGCTCACTTCCTTGTCCAAAAAAAGCACACTGTACTATATGCCCGTACCCTCCTTTTTGAAGAGGTTGAGCGGTGTCCTATTTCTACTGGGGCTGCTTATTATGAGGGGCTCCCACCATCCCTGTGCTGTGCTGACATCCTCCTGGAGCTGTACCTCTGCTGTGCATATTATGAGGGGCTCCCACCATCCCTGTGCTGTGCTGACTTCCTCCTGGGGCTGTACCTCTGCTGTGCATATTTTGAGGTGCTCCCACCATCCCTGTGCTATGCTCATTATGAGGGGCTCCCACCATCCCTGTGCTGTGCTGACTTCCTCCTGGGGCTTCTTATTATGAGGGGCTCCCACCATCCCTGTGCTATGCTGACATCCTCCTGGGGCTGCTTATTATGAGGGGCTCCCACCATCCCTGTGCTATGCTCATTATGAGGGGCTCCCACCATCCCTGTGCTATGCTCATTATGAGAGGCTCCCACCATCCCTGTGCTATGCTCATTATGAGGGGCTCCCACCATCCCTGTGCTATGCTGACTTCCTCCTGGGGCTGCTTACGGTGCAGGTGTCAGTGCTGTATATCACGGTGCAGATGTCAGTACTCTCTATCACGGTGCTGCTGTCAGTGCTGTATATCACGGTGCTGGTGTTAGTGCTTTATGTCACGCTGCTGATGTCAGTGCTCTCTATCACGGTGCTGTTGTCAGATGACTCTATCACGGTGCTGGTGTTAGTGCTTTATGTCACGCTGCTGATGTCAGTGCTCTCTATCACGGTGCTGTTGTCAGATGACTCTATCATGGTGCAGGTGTCATTGCTGTATGTCACGCTGCTGGTGATCATCTCCTGCACCCTCTTCTTTGCCTACCCTGGTCCCTGACCTTCCCTCTCCTCCATTGCCTTCATGCGCTCCACAGTCCTGAATTGTCACAACACACACAAATTTGACCTGTAGGTTTGCGAAGTTCGCCTCCCATTGAAGTCAATGGGGCCCGCCGCGAACGTTCCGAATCGCGAACTATCGGCCGCGTTCGCAGTCCGCATTCGTGAAACGTCCCATCGGAAGTTCGTCCATCACTAATTATCAGACTGTACCTCAGTCCCTATACTGATAAAGGACTGCTGCAGTATAGGGCAGCAGTCAGCAGTAGTGCACCTCAACCTTATATATTGTGGACCTATACCAGTCCTTAAAGAATAGCAGACTGTACCTCACAACCTTATGTACTGTAGTACCCTATACCTTACCAGTCCTTATAAGGACCTTTGTGAAACTAGTAGGTTGTGAATGATTAGCAGACTTACCTCAGTCTCTATACTGATAAAGGACTGCTGCAGTATAGGGCAGCAGTCAGCAGTAGTGCACCTCAACCCTATATATTGTGGACCTATACCAGTCCTTAAGGAATAGCAGACTGTACCTCACTCAACCCTATGTACTGTAGTACCCTATACCTTACCAGTCCTTATAAGGACCTTTGTGGAACTAGTAGGTTGTGAATGATTAGCAGACTGCACCTCAGTCCCTATACTGATAAAGGACTGCAGCGGTATAGGGCAGCAGTCAGCAGTAGTGCACCTCAACCCTATATATTGTGGACCTATACCAGTCCTTAAGGAATAGCAGACTGTACCTCACTCAATCCAATGTACTATAGTACCCTATACCTTACCAGTCCTTATAAGGACCTTTGTGGAACTAGTAGGTTGTGAATGATTAGCAGACTGTACCTCAGTCCCTATACAGATAAAGGACTGCTGCAGTATAGGGCAGCAGTCAGCAGTAGTGCACCTCAACCCTATATATTGTGGACCTATACCAGTCCTTAAGGAATAGCAGCCTATACCTCACTCAAACCTATGTACTGTAGTACCATATACCTTACCAGTCCTTATAAGGACCTTTGTGGAACTAGTAGGTTATGAATGATTAGCAGATTGTACCTCAGTCCCTATACTGATAAAGGACTGCTGCAGTATAGGGCAGCAGTCAGCAGTAGTGCACCTCAACCCTATGTATTGTGGACCTATACCAGTCCTTAAAGAATAGCAGACTGTACCTCACTCAACCCTATGTACTGTAGCACCCTAGACCAAGTTACCAGTCCTTATAAGGACCTTTGTGGAACAAGTAGGTTGTGTGTGACTGATTAGCAGACTGTACATCAGTCCCTATACTGATGAAGGACTGCTGCAGTATAGGGCAGCAGTCAGCAGTAGTGCACCTCAACCCTATATATTGTGGATATGTATAAGGAATAGCAGACTGTACCTCACTCAACCCTATGTACTGTAGTACCCTATACCTTACCATTCCTTATAAGTATCTTTGTGGAACTAGTAGGCTTTGAATGATTAGCAGACTGTACCTCAGTCCCTATACTGATAAAGGACTACTGCAGCAGTAGGGCAGCAGTCAGCAGTAGTGCACCTCAACCCTATGTATTGTGGACCTATACCAATCCTTATAGAATGGCAGACTGTACATCACTCAACCCTATGTACTGTAGTACCCTATACCTTACCAGTCCTTATAAGGACCTTTGTGGAACTAGTAGGTTGTGAATAATTAGCAGACTGTACCTCAGTCTCTATACTGATAAAGGACTGCTGCAATATAGGGCAGTAGTCAGCAGTATTGCACCTCAACCCTATATATTGTGGACCTATACCAGTCCTTAAGGAATAGCAGACTGTACCTCACTCAACCCTATGTACTGTAGTACCGTATACCTTACCAGTCCTTATAAGGACCTTTGTGGAACTAGTAGGTTGTGAATGATCAGCAGATTGTACCTCAGTCCCTATACTGATAAAGGACTGCTGCAGTATAGGGCAGCAGTCAGCAGTAGTGCACCTCAACCCTATGTATTGTGGACCTATACCAATCCTTATAGAATGGCAGACTGTACCTCACTCAACCCTATGTACTGTAGTACACTATACCTTACCAGTCCTTATAAGGACATTTGTGGAACTAGTAGGTTGTGAATGATTAGCAGACTGTACCTCAGTCCCTATACTGATAAAGGACTGCTGCTGTATAGGGCAGCAGTCAGCAGTAGTGCACCTCAACCCTATATATTGTGGACCTATACCAGTCCTTAAAGAATAGCAGACTGTACCTCACTCAACCCTATGTACTGTAGTGCCCTATACCTTACCAGTCCTTATAAGGACCTTTGTGGAACTAGTAAGTTGTGAATGATTAGCAGACTGTACCTCAGTATAGGGCAGCAGTCAGCAGTAGTGCACCTCAACCCTTTATATTGTGGACCTATACCAGTCCTTAAAGAATAGCAGACTGTACCTCACTCAACCCTATGTACTGTAGCACCCTAGACCTTACCAGTCCTTATAAGTATCTTTGTGGAACTAGTAGGCTTTGAATGATTAGCAGACTGTACATCAGTCCCTATACTGATGAAGGACTGCTGCAGTATAGGGCAGCAGTCAGCAGTAGTGCACCTCAACCCTATATATTGTGGGCCTATACCAGTCCTTAAGGAATAGCAGACTGTACCTCACTCAACCCTATGTACTGTAGTACCCTATACCTTACCAGTCCTTATAAGTATCTTTGTGGAACTAGTAGGCTTTGAATGATTAGCAGACTGTACCTCAGTCCCTATACTGATAAAGGACTGCTGCAGTATAGGGCAGCAGTCAGCAGTATTGCACCTCAACCCTATGTATTGTGGACCTATACCAGTCCTTAAGGAATAGCAGACTGTACCTCACTCAACCCTATGTACTGTAGTACCGTATACCTTACCAGTCCTTATAAGCACCTTTGTGGAACTAGTAGGTTGTGAATGATTAGCAGATTGTACCTCAGTCCCTATACTGATAAAGGACTGCTGCAGTATAGGGCAGCAGTCAGCAGTAGTGCACCTCAACCCTATATATTGTGGACCTATACCAGTAATTAAGGAATAGCAGACTGTACCTCACTCAACCCTATGTACTGTAGTACCCTATACCTTACCAGTCCTTATAAGGGCCTTTGTGGAACTAGTAGGTTGTGAATGATTAGCAAACTGTACCTCAGACCCTATACTGATAAAGGACTACTGCAGCAGTAGGGCAGCAGTCAGCAGTAGTGCACCTCAACCCTAAGTATTGTGGACCTATACCAATCCTTATAGAATGGCAGACTGTACCTCACTCAACCCTATGTACTGTAGTACCGTATACCTTACCAGTCCTTATAAGGACCTTTGTGGAACTAGTAGGTTGTGAATGATCAGCAGATTGTACCTCAGTCCCTATACTGATAAAGGACTGCTGCAGTATAGGGCAGCAGTCAGCAGTAGTGCACCTCAACCCTATGTATTGTGGACCTATACCAATCCTTATAGAATGGCAGACTGTACCTCACTCAACCCTATGTACTGTAGTACACTATACCTTACCAGTCCTTATAAGGACATTTGTGGAACTAGTAGGTTGTGAATGATTAGCAGACTGTACCTCAGTCCCTATACTGATAAAGGACTGCTGCTGTATAGGGCAGCAGTCAGCAGTAGTGCACCTCAACCCTATATATTGTGGACCTATACCAGTCCTTAAAGAATAGCAGACTGTACCTCACTCAACCCTATGTACTGTAGTGCCCTATACCTTACCAGTCCTTATAAGGACCTTTGTGGAACTAGTAAGTTGTGAATGATTAGCAGACTGTACCTCAGTATAGGGCAGCAGTCAGCAGTAGTGCACCTCAACCCTTTATATTGTGGACCTATACCAGTCCTTAAAGAATAGCAGACTGTACCTCACTCAACCCTATGTACTGTAGCACCCTAGACCAAGTTACCAGTCCTTATAAGGACCTTTGTGGAACAAGTAGGTTGTGTGTGACTGATTAGCAGACTGTACATCAGTCCCTATACTGATGAAGGACTGCTGCAGTATAGGGCAGCAGTCAGCAGTAGTGCACCTCAACCCTATATATTGTGGGCCTATACCAGTCCTTAAGGAATAGCAGACTGTACCTCACTCAACCCTATGTACTGTAGTACCCTATACCTTACCAGTCCTTATAAGTATCTTTGTGGAACTAGTAGGCTTTGAATGATTAGCAGATTGTACCTCAGTCCCTATACTGATAAAGGACTGCTGCAGTATAGGGCAGCAGTCAGCAGTATTGCACCTCAACCCTATATCTTGTGGACCTATACCAGTCCTTAAGGAATAGCAGACTGAACCTCACTCAACCCTATGTACTGTAGTACCGTATACCTTACCAGTCCTTATAAGGACCTTTGTGGAACTAGTAGGTTGTGAATGATTAGCAGATTGTACCTCAGTCCCTATACTGATAAAGGACTGCTGCAGTATAGGGCAGCAGTCAGCAGTAGTGCACCTCAACCCTATATATTGTGGACCTATACCAGTAATTAAGGAATAGCAGACTGTACCTCACTCAACCCTATGTACTTTAGTACCCTATACCTTACCAGTCCTTATAAGGGCCTTTGTGGAACTAGTAGGTTGTGAATGATTAGCAAACTGTACCTCAGACCCTATACTGATAAAGGACTACTGCAGCAGTAGGGCAGCAGTCAGCAGTAGTGCACCTCAACCCTAAGTATTGTGGACCTATACCAATCCTTATAGAATGGCAGACTGTACCTCACTCAACCCTATGTACTGTAGTACCGTATACCTTACCAGTCCTTATAAGGACCTTTGTGGAACTAGTAGGTTGTGAATGATCAGCAGATTGTACCTCAGTCCCTATACTGATAAAGGACTGCTGCAGTGTAGGGCAGCAGTCAGCAGTAGTGCACCTCAACCCTATGTATTGTGGACCTATACCAATCCTTATAGAATGGCAGACTGTACCTCACTCAACCCTATGTACTATAGTACACTATACCTTACCAGTCCTTATAAGGACATTTGTGGAACTAGTAGGTTGTGAATGATTAGCAGACTGTACCTCAGTCCCTATACTGATAAAGGACTGCTGCTGTATAGGGCAGCAGTCAGCAGTAGTGCACCTCAACCCTATATATCGTGGACCTATACCAGTAATTAAGGAATAGCAGACTGTACCTCACTCAACCCTATGTACTGTAGTACCCTATACCTTACCAGTCCTTATAAGGGCCTTTGTGGAACTAGTAGGTTGTGAATGATTAGCAAACTGTACCTCAGACCCTATACTGATAAAGGACTACTGCAGCAGTAGGGCAGCAGTCAGCAGTAGTGCACCTCAACCCTAAGTATTGTGGACCTATACCAATCCTTATAGAATGGCAGACTGTACCTCACTCAACCCTATGTACTGTAGTACCGTATACCTTACCAGTCCTTATAAGGACCTTTGTGGAACTAGTAGGTTGTGAATGATTAGCAGACTGTACCTCAGTCCCGATACAGATAAAGGACTGCTGCAATATAGGGCAGCAGTCAGCAGTAGTGCACCTCAACCCTATATATTGTGGACCTATTCCAGTCCTTAAGAAATTGCAGACTGTACCTCACTCAACCCTATGTACTGTAGTACCCTATACCTTACCAGTCCTTATAAGGACCTTTGTGGAACTAGTAGGTTGTGAATGATTAGCAGACTGTACCTCAGTCCCTATAACTGATAAAGGACTGCTGCAGTATAGGGCAGCAGTCAGCAGTAGTGCACCTCAACCCTATATATTGTGGACCTATACCAGTCCTTAAGGAATAGCAGACTGTACCTCACTCAACCCTATGTACTGTAGTACCCTATACCTTACCAGTCCTTATAAGGACCTTTGTGGAAGTAGTAGGTTGTGAATTATTAGCAGACTGTACCTCAGTCCCTATACTGATAAAGGACTGCTGCAGTATAGGGCAGCAGTCAGCAGTATTGCACCTCAACCCTATATATCGTGGACCTATACCAGTCCTTAAGGAATAGCAGACTGTACCTCACTCAACCCTATGTACTGTAGTACCGTATACCTTACCAGTCCTTATAAGGACCTTTGTGGAACTAGTAGGTTGTGAATGATTAGCAGATTGTACCTCAGTCCCTATACTGATAAAGGACTGCTGCAGTATAGGGCAGCAGTCAGCAGTAGTGCACCTCAACCCTATATATTGTGGACCTATACCAGTAATTACGGAATAGCAGACTGTACCTCACTCAACCCTATGTACTGTAGTACCCTATACCTTACCAGTCCTTATAAGGGCCTTTGTGGAACTAGTAGGTTGTGAATGATTAGCAAACTGTACCTCAGACCCTATACTGATAAAGGACTACTGCAGCAGTAGGGCAGCAGTCAGCAGTAGTGCACCTCAACCCTAAGTATTGTGGACCTATACCAATCCTTATAGAATGGCAGACTGAACCTCACTCAACCCTATGTACTGTAGTACCGTATACCTTACCAGTCCTTATAAGGACCTTTGTGGAACTAGTAGGTTGTGAATGATCAGCAGATTGTACCTCAGTCCCTATACTGATAAAGGACTGCTGCAGTATAGGGCAGCAGTCAGCAGTAGTGCACCTCAACCCTATGTATTGTGGACCTATACCAATCCTTATAGAATGGCAGACTGTACCTCACTCAACCCTATGTACTGTAGTACACTATACCTTACCAGTCCTTATAAGGACATTTGTGGAACTAGTAGGTTGTGAATGATTAGCAGACTGTACCTCAGTCCCTATACTGATAAAGGACTGCTGCTGTATAGGGCAGCAGTCAGCAGTAGTGCACCTCAACCCTATATATTGTGGACCTATACCAGTCCTTAAAGAATAGCAGACTGTACCTCACTCAACCCTATGTACTGTAGTGCCCTATACCTTACCAGTCCTTATAAGGACCTTTGTGGAACTAGTAAGTTGTGAATGATTAGCAGACTGTACCTCAGTATAGGGCAGCAGTCAGCAGTAGTGCACCTCAACCCTTTATATTGTGGACCTATACCAGTCCTTAAAGAATAGCAGACTGTACCTCACTCAACCCTATGTACTGTAGCACCCTAGACCAAGTTACCAGTCCTTATAAGGACCTTTGTGGAACAAGTAGGTTGTGTGTGACTGATTAGCAGACTGTACATCAGTCCCTATACTGATGAAGGACTGCTGCAGTATAGGGCAGCAGTCAGCAGTAGTGCACCTCAACCCTATATATTGTGGGCCTATACCAGTCCTTAAGGAATAGCAGACTGTACCTCACTCAACCCTATGTACTGTAGTACCCTATACCTTACCAGTCCTTATAAGTATCTTTGTGGAACTAGTAGGCTTTGAATGATTAGCAGACTGTACCTCAGTCCCTATACTGATAAAGGACTGCTGCAGTATAGGGCAGCAGTCAGCAGTATTGCACCTCAACCCTATATCTTGTGGACCTATACCAGTCCTTAAGGAATAGCAGACTGTACCTCACTCAACCCTATGTACTGTAGTACCGTATACCTTACCAGTCCTTATAAGGACCTTTGTGGAACTAGTAGGTTGTGAATGATTAGCAGATTGTACCTCAGTCCCTATACTGATAAAGGACTGCTGCAGTATAGGGCAGCAGTCAGCAGTAGTGCACCTCAACCCTATATATTTTGGACCTATACCAGTCCTTAAGGAATAGCAGACTGTACCTCACTCAACCCTATGTACTGTAGTACCCTATACCTTACCAGTCCTTATAAGGGCCTTTGTGGAACTAGTAGGTTGTGAATGATTAGCAAACTGTACCTCAGACCCTATACTGATAAAGGACTACTGCAGCAGTAGGGCAGCAGTCAGCAGTAGTGCACCTCAACCCTAAGTATTGTGGACCTATACCAATCCTTATAGAATGGCAGACTGTACCTCACTCAACCCTATGTACTGTAGTACCGTATACCTTACCAGTCCTTATAAGGACCTTTGTGGAACTAGTAGGTTGTGAATGATTAGCAGACTGTACCTCAGTCCCGATACAGATAAAGGACTGCTGCAATATAGGGCAGCAGTCAGCAGTAGTGCACCTCAACCCTATATATTGTGGACCTATTCCTGTCCTTAAGAAATTGCAGACTGTACCTCACTCAACCCTATGTACTGTAGTACCCTATACCTTACCAGTCCTTATAAGTATCTTTGTGGAACTAGTAGGCTTTGAATGATTAGCAGACTGTACCTCAGTCCCTATACTGATAAAGGACTGCTGCAGTATAGGGCAGCAGTCAGCAGTATTGCACCTCAACCCTATATCTTGTGGACCTATACCAGTCCTTAAGGAATAGCAGACTGTACCTCACTCAACCCTATGTACTGTAGTACCGTATACCTTACCAGTCCTTATAAGGACCTTTGTGGAACTAGTAGGTTGTGAATGATTAGCAGATTGTACCTCAGTCCCTATACTGATAAAGGACTGCTGCAGTATAGGGCAGCAGTCAGCAGTAGTGCACCTCAACCCTATATATTTTGGACCTATACCAGTCCTTAAGGAATAGCAGACTGTACCTCACTCAACCCTATGTACTGTAGTACCCTATACCTTACCAGTCCTTATAAGGGCCTTTGTGGAACTAGTAGGTTGTGAATGATTAGCAAACTGTACCTCAGACCCTATACTGATAAAGGACTACTGCAGCAGTAGGGCAGCAGTCAGCAGTAGTGCACCTCAACCCTAAGTATTGTGGACCTATACCAATCCTTATAGAATGGCAGACTGTACCTCACTCAACCCTATGTACTGTAGTACCGTATACCTTACCAGTCCTTATAAGGACCTTTGTGGAACTAGTAGGTTGTGAATGATTAGCAGACTGTACCTCAGTCCCGATACAGATAAAGGACTGCTGCAATATAGGGCAGCAGTCAGCAGTAGTGCACCTCAACCCTATATATTGTGGACCTATTCCTGTCCTTAAGAAATTGCAGACTGTACCTCACTCAACCCTATGTACTGTAGTACCCTATACCTTACCAGTCCTTATAAGGACCTTTGTGGAACTAGTAGGTTGTGAATGATTAGCAGACTGTACCTCAGTCCCTATACTGATAAAGGACTGCTGCAGTATAGGGCAGCAGTCAGCAGTAGTGCACCTCAACCCTATATATTGTGGACCTATACCAGTCCTTAAGGAATAGCAGACTGTACCTCACTCAACCCTATGTACTGTAGTACCCTATACCTTACCAGTCCTTATAAGGACCTTTGTGGAAGTAGTAGGTTGTGAATTATTAGCAGACTGTACCTCAGTCCCTATACTGATAAAGGACTGCTGCCGTATAGGGCAGCAGTCAGCAGTATTGCACCTCAACCCTATATATTGTGGACCTATACCAGTCCTTAAGGAATAGCAGACTGTACCTCACTCAACCCTATGTACTGTAGTACCGTATACCTTACCAGTCCTTATAAGGACCTTTGTGGAACTAGTAGGTTGTGAATGATTAGCAGATTGTACCTCAGTCCCTATACTGATAAAGGACTGCTGCAGTATAGGGCAGCAGTCAGCAGTAGTGCACCTCAACCCTATATATTGTGGACCTATACCAGTAATTAAGGAATAGCAGACTGTACCTCACTCAACCCTATGTACTGTAGTACCCTATACCTTACCAGTCCTTATAAGGGCCTTTGTGGAACTAGTAGGTTGTGAATGATTAGCAAACTGTACCTCAGACCCTATACTGATAAAGGACTACTGCAGCAGTAGGGCAGCAGTCAGCAGTAGTGCACCTCAACCCTAAGTATTGTGGACCTATACCAATCCTTATAGAATGGCAGACTGTACCTCACTCAACCCTATGTACTGTAGTACCGTATACCTTACCAGTCCTTATAAGGACCTTTGTGGAACTAGTAGGTTGTGAATGATCAGCAGATTGTACCTCAGTCCCTATACTGATAAAGGACTGCTGCAGTATAGGGCAGCAGTCAGCAGTAGTGCACCTCAACCCTATGTATTGTGGACCTATACCAATCCTTATAGAATGGCAGACTGTACCTCACTCAACCCTATGTACTGTAGTACACTATACCTTACCAGTCCTTATAAGGACATTTGTGGAACTAGTAGGTTGTGAATGATTAGCAGACTGTACCTCAGTCCCTATACTGATAAAGGACTGCTGCTGTATAGGGCAGCAGTCAGCAGTAGTGCACCTCAACCCTATATATTGTGGACCTATACCAGTCCTTAAAGAATAGCAGACTGTACCTCACTCAACCCTATGTACTGTAGTGCCCTATACCTTACCAGTCCTTATAAGGACCTTTGTGGAACTAGTAAGTTGTGAATGATTAGCAGACTGTACCTCAGTATAGGGCAGCAGTCAGCAGTAGTGCACCTCAACCCTTTATATTGTGGACCTATACCAGTCCTTAAAGAATAGCAGACTGTACCTCACTCAACCCTATGTACTGTAGCACCCTAGACCAAGTTACCAGTCCTTATAAGGACCTTTGTGGAACAAGTAGGTTGTGTGTGACTGATTAGCAGACTGTACATCAGTCCCTATACTGATGAAGGACTGCTGCAGTATAGGGCAGCAGTCAGCAGTAGTGCACCTCAACCCTATATATTGTGGGCCTATACCAGTCCTTAAGGAATAGCAGACTGTACCTCACTCAACCCTATGTACTGTAGTAACCTATACCTTACCAGTCCTTATAAGTATCTTTGTGGAACTAGTAGGCTTTGAATGATTAGCAGACTGTACCTCAGTCCCTATACTGATAAAGGACTGCTGCAGTATAGGGCAGCAGTCAGCAGTATTGCACCTCAACCCTATATATTGTGGACCTATACCAGTCCTTAAGGAATAGCAGACTGTACCTCACTCAACCCTATGTACTGTAGTACCGTATACCTTACCAGTCCTTATAAGGACCTTTGTGGAACTAGTAGGTTGTGAATGATTAGCAGATTGTACCTCAGTCCCTATACTGATAAAGGACTGCTGCAGTATAGGGCAGCAGTCAGCAGTAGTGCACCTCAACCCTATATATTGTGGACCTATACCAGTAATTAAGGAATAGCAGACTGTACCTCACTCAACCCTATGTACTGTAGTACCCTATACCTTACCAGTCCTTATAAGGGCCTTTGTGGAACTAGTAGGTTGTGAATGATTAGCAAACTGTACCTCAGACCCTATACTGATAAAGGACTACTGCAGCAGTAGGGCAGCAGTCAGCAGTAGTGCACCTCAACCCTAAGTATTGTGGACCTATACCAATCCTTATAGAAGGGCAGACTGTACCTCACTCAACCCTATGTACTGTAGTACCGTATACCTTACCAGTCCTTATAAGGACCTTTGTGGAACTAGTAGGTTGTGAATGATTAGCAGACTGTACCTCAGTCCCGATACAGATAAAGGACTGCTGCAATATAGGGCAGCAGTCAGCAGTAGTGCACCTCAACCCTATATATTGTGGACCTATTCCAGTCCTTAAGAAATTGCAGACTGTACCTCACTCAACCCTATGTACTGTAGTACCCTATACCTTACCAGTCCTTATAAGGACCTTTGTGGAACTAGTAGGTTGTGAATGATTAGCAGACTGTACCTCAGTCCCTATACTGATAAAGGACTGCTGCAGTATAGGGCAGCAGTCAGCAGTAGTGCACCTCAACCCTATATATTGTGGACCTATACCAGTCCTTAAGGAATAGCAGACTGTACCTCACTCAACCCTATGTACTTTAGTACCCTATACCTTACCAGTCCTTATAAGGACCTTTGTGGAAGTAGTAGGTTGTGAATTATTAGCAGACTGTACCTCAGTCCCTATACTGATAAAGGACTGCTGCAGTATAGGGCAGCAGTCAGCAGTAGTGCACCTCAACCCTATATATTCTCGACCTATACCAGTCCTTAAGGAATAGCAGACTGTACCTCACTCAACCCTATGTACTGTAGTGCCCTATACCTTACCAGTCCTTATAAGGACCTTTGTGGAACTAGTAGGTTGTGAATGATTAGCAGACTGTACCTCAGTCCCTATACTGATAAAGGACTGCTGCAGTAAAGGGCAGCAGTCAGCAGTAGTGCACCTCAACCCTATATATTGTGGACCTATACCAGTTCTTAAGGAATAGCAGACTGTATCTCACTCAACCGTATGTACTGTAGTACCCTATACCTTCCCAGTCCTTATAAGGACCTTTGTGGAACTAGTAGGTTGTGAATGATTAGCAGACTGTACCTCAGTCCCTATACTGATAAAGGACTGCTGCAGTATAGGGCAGCAGTCAGCAGTAGTGCACCTCAACCCTATATATTGTGGACCTATACCAGTCCTTAAGGAATTGAAGACTGTACCTCACTCAACCCTATGTACTGTAGTACCGTATACCTTTCCAGTCCTTATAAGGACCTTTGTGGAACTAGTAGGTTGTGAATGATAACAGATTGTACCTCAGTCCCTATACTGATAAAGGACTGCTGCAGTATAGGGCAGCAGTCAGCAGTAGTGCACCTCAACCCTATGTATTGTGGACCTATACCAGTCCTTATAGAATGGCAGACTGTACCTCACCCAACCCTATGTATTGTAGTACCCTATACCTTTCCAGTCCTTATAAGGACCTTTGTGGAACTAGTAGGTTGTGAATGATTAGCAGACTGTACCTCAGTCCCTATACTGATAAAGGACTGCTGCAGTATAGGGCAGCAGTCAGCAGTAGTGCACCTCAACCCTATGTATTGTGGACCTATACCAGTCCTTATAGAATGGCAGACTGTACCTCACTCAACCCTATGTATTGTAGTACCCTATACCTTAACAGTCCTTATAAGGACCTTTGTGGAATTAGTAGGGATGTGAATGATTAGCAGACTGTAACTCAGTCCCTATACTGATAAAGGACTGCTGCAGTATAGGGCAGCAGTCAGCAGTAGTTCACCTCAACCCTATATATTGTGGACCTATACCAGTTCTTAAGGAATAGCAGACCGTACCTCACTCAATCCAATGTACTATAGTACCCTATACCTTACCAGTCCTTATAAGGACCTTTGTGGAACTAGTAGGTTGTGAATGATTAGCAGACTGTACCTCAGTCTCTATACTGATAAAGGACTGCTGCAGTATAGGGCAGCAGTCAGCAGTAGTGCACCTCAACCCTATATATTGTGGACCTATACCAGTCCTTAAGGAATTGCAGATTGTACCTCACTCAACCCTATGTACTGTAGTACCGTATACCTTACCAGTCCTTATAAGGACCTTTGTGGAACTAGTAGGTTGTGAATGATTAGCAGATTGTTCCTCAGTCCCTATACTGATAAAGGACTGCTGCAGTATAGGACAGCAGTCAGCAGTAGTGCACCTCAACCCTATATATTGTGGACCTATACCAGTCCTTAAGGAATAGCAGACTGTAAGTCACTCAACCCTATTTACTGTAGTACCCTATACCTTACCAGACCTTATAAGGACCTTTGTGGAACTAGTAGGTTGTGAATGATTAGCAGACCGTACCTCAGTCCCTATACTAATAAAGGACTGCTGCAGTATAGGGCAGCAGTCAGCAGTAGTGCACCTCAACCCTATATATTGTGGACCTATACCAGTCCTTAAGGAATAGCAGACTTTACCTCACTCAACCCTCTGTACTGTAGTACCCTATACCTTACCAGTCCTTATAAGTACCTTTGTGGAACTAATAGGTTGTGAATGATTAGCAGACTGTACCTCAGTCCCTATACTGATAAAGGACTGCTGCAGTATAGGGCTGCAGTCAGCAGTAGTGCACCTCAACCCTATATATTGTGGACCTATACCAGTCCTTAAGAAACTGCAGACTGTACCTCACTCAACCCTATGTACTGTAGTACCGTATACCTTACCAGTCCTTATAAGGACCTTTGTGGAACTAGTAGGTTGTGAATGATTAGCAGATTGTACCTCAGTCCCTATACTGATAAAGGACTGCTGCAGTATAGGGCAGCAGTCAGCAGTAGTGCACCTCAACCCTATATATTGTGGACCCATATCAGTCCTTAAGGAATAGCAGACTGTACCTCACTCAACCCTATGTACTGTAGTACCCTATACCTTACCAGTCCTTATAAGGACCTTTGTGGAACTAGTAGGTTGTGAATGATTAGCAGACTGTACCTCAGTCCCTATACTGATGAAGAACTGCTGCAGTATAGGGCAGCAGTCAGCAGTAGTGCACCTCAACCCTATATATTGTGGACCTATATCAGTCCTAAAGGAATAGCAGACTGTAAGTCATTCAACCCTATTTACTGTAGTACCCTATACCTTACCAGTCCTTATAAGGACCTTTGTGGAACTAGTAGGTTGTGAATGATTAGCAGATTGTACCTCAGTCCCTATACTGATAAAGGACTGCTGCAGTATAGGGCAGCAGTCAGCAGTAGTGCACCTCAACACTATATATTGTGGACCTATACCAGTCATTAAGGAATTGCAGACTGTACCTCACTCAACCCTATGTACTGTAGTACCGTATACCTTACCAGTCCTTATAAGGACCTTTGTGGAACTAGTAGGTTGTGAATGATTAGCAGATTGTACCTCAGTCCCTATACTGATAAAGGACTGCTGCAGTATAGGGCAGCAGTCAGCAGTAGTGCACCTCAACCCTATATATTGTGGACCTATACCAGTCCTTAAGGAATAGCAGACTGTAAGTCACTCAACCCTATTTACTGTAGTACCCTATACCTTACCAGTCCTTATAAGGACCTTTGTGGAACTAGTAGGTTGTGAATGATTAGCAGACTGTACCTCAGTCCCTATACTGATAAAGGACTGGTAAGGTATAGGGCAGCAGTCAGCAGTAGTGCACCTCAACCCTATATATTGTGGACCTATACCAGTCCTTAAGGAATAGCAGACTTTACCTCACTCAACCCTCTGTACTGTAGTACCCTATACCTTACCAGTCCTTATAAGTACCTTTGTGGAACTAATAGGTTGTGAATGATTAGCAGACTGTACCTCAGTCCCTATACTGATAAAGGACTGCTGCAGTATAGGGCTGCAGTCAGCAGTAGTGCACCTCAACCCTATATATTGTGGACCTATACCAGTCCTTAAGAAACTGCAGACTGTACCTCACTCAACCCTATGTACTGTAGTACCGTATACCTTACCAGTCCTTATAAGGACCTTTGTGGAACTAGTAGGTTGTGAATGATTAGCAGATTGTACCTCAGTCCCTATACTGATAAAGGACTGCTGCAGTATAGGGCAGCAGTCAGCAGTAGTGCACCTCAACCCTATATATTGTGGACCCATATCAGTCCTTAAGGAATAGCAGACTGTACCTCACTCAACCCTATGTACAGTAGTACCCTATACCTTAGCAGTCCTTATAAGGACCTTTGTGGAACTAGTAGGTTGTGAATGATTAGCAGACTGTACCTCAGTCCCTATACTGATGAAGAACTGCTGCAGTATAGGGCAGCAGTCAGCAGTAGTGCACCTCAACCCTATATATTGTGGACCTATATCAGTCCTAAAGGAATAGCAGACTGTAAGTCATTCAACCCTATTTACTGTAGTACCCTATACCTTACCAGTCCTTATAAGGACCTTTGTGGAACTAGTAGGTTGTGAATGATTAGCAGACTGTACCTCAGTCCCTATACTGATAAAGGACTGCTGCAGTATAGGGCAGCAGTCAGCAGTAGTGCACCTCAACACTATATATTGTGGACCTGTACCAGTCCTTAAGGAATTGCAGACTGTACCTCACTCAACCCTATGTACTGTAGTAGCGTATACCTTACCAGTCCTTATAAGGACCTTTGTGGAACTAGTAGGTTGTGAATGATTAGCAGATTGTACCTCAGTCCCTATACTGATAAAGGACTGCTGCAGTATAGGGCAGCAGTCAGCAGTAGTGCACCTCAACCCTATATATTGTGGACCTATACCAGTAATTAAGGAAGAGCAGCCTGTACCTCAATAAACCCTATGTACTGTAGTACCCTATACCTTACCAGTCTTTATAAGGACCTTTGTGGAACTAGTAGGTTGTGAATGATTAGCAGACTGTACCTCAGTCCCTATACTGATAAAGGACTGCTGCAGTATAGGGCAGCAGTCAGCAGTAGTGCACCTCAACCCTATATATTGTGGACCTATACCAGTCCTTAAGGAATAGCAGACTTTACCTCACTCAACCCTCTGTACTGTAGTACCCTATACCTTACCAGTCCTTATAAGTACCTTTGTGGAACTAATAGGTTGTGAATGATTAGCAGACTGTACCTCAGTCCCTATACTTATAAAGGACTGCTGCAGTATAGGGCTGCAGTCAGCAGTAGTGCACCTCAACCCTATATATTGTGGACCTATACCAGTCCTTAAGAAACTGCAGACTGTACCTCACTCAACCCTATGTACTGTAGTACCGTATACCTTACCAGTCCTTATAAGGACCTTTGTGGAACTAGTAGGTTGTGAATGATTAGCAGATTGTACCTCAGTCCCTATACTGATAAAGGACTGCTGCAGTATAGGGCAGCAGTCAGCAGTAGTGCACCTCAACCCTATATATTGTGGACCCATATCAGTCCTTAAGGAATAGCAGACTGTACCTCACTCAACCCTATGTACAGTAGTACCCTATACCTTAGCAGTCCTTATAAGGACCTTTGTGGAACTAGTAGGTTGTGAATGATTAGCAGACTGTACCTCAGTCCCTATACTGATGAAGAACTGCTGCAGTATAGGGCAGCAGTCAGCAGTAGTGCACCTCAACCCTATATATTGTGGACCTATATCAGTCCTAAAGGAATAGCAGACTGTAAGTCATTCAACCCTATTTACTGTAGTACCCTATACCTTACCAGTCCTTATAAGGACCTTTGTGGAACTAGTAGGTTGTGAATGATTAGCAGACTGTACCTCAGTCCCTATACTGATAAAGGACTGCTGCAGTATAGGGCAGCAGTCAGCAGTAGTGCACCTCAACACTATATATTGTGGACCTGTACCAGTCCTTAAGGAATTGCAGACTGTACCTCACTCAACCCTATGTACTGTAGTAACGTATACCTTACCAGTCCTTATAAGGACCTTTGTGGAACTAGTAGGTTGTGAATGATTAGCAGATTGTACCTCAGTCCCTATACTGATAAAGGACTGCTGCAGTATAGGGCAGCAGTCAGCAGTAGTGCACCTCAACCCTATATATTGTGGACCTATACCAGTAATTAAGGAAGAGCAGCCTGTACCTCAATAAACCCTATGTACTGTAGTACCCTATACCTTACCAGTCTTTATAAGGACCTTTGTGGAACTAGTAGGTTGTGAATGATTAGCAGACTGTACCTCAGTCCCTATACTGATAAAGGACTGCTGCAGTATAGGGCAGCAGTCAGCAGTAGTGCACCTCAACCCTATATATTGTGGACCTATACCAGTCCTTAAGGAATTGCAGACTGTACCTCACTCAACCCTATGTACCGTAGTACCGTATACCTTACAAGTCCTTAAAAGGACCTTTGTGGAACTAGTAGGTTGTGAATGATTAGCAGATTGTTCCTCAGTCCCTATACTGATAAAGGACTGCTGCAGTATAGGGCAGCAGTCAGCAGTAGTGCACCTCAACCCTATATATTGTGGACCTATACCAGTCCTTAAGGAATTGCAGACTGTACCTCACTCAACCCTATATACTGTAGTACCCTATACCTTACCAGTCCTTATAAGGACCTTTGTGGAACTAGTAGGTTGTGAATGATTAGCAGACTGTACCTCAGTCCCTATACTGATAAAGGACTGCTGCAGTATAGGGCAGCAGTCAGCAGTAGTGCACCTCAACCCTATATATTGTGGACCTATACCAGTCCTTAAGGAATTGCAGACTGTACCTCACTCAACCCTATGTACTGTAGTACCGTATACCTTACCAGTCCTTATAAGGACCTTTGTGGAACTAGTAGGTTGTGAATGATTAGCAGATTGTACCTCAGTCCCTATACTGATAAAGGACTGCTGCAGTATAGGGCAGCAGTCAGCAGTAGTGCACCTCAACCCTATATATTGTGGACCTATACCAGTAATTAAGGAAGAGCAGCCTGTACCTCACTCAACCCTATGTACTTTAGTACCCTATACCTTACCAGTCCTTATAAGGACCTTTGTGGAACTAGTAGGTTGTGAATGATTAGCAGACTGTACCTCAGTCCCTATACTGATAAAGGACTGCTGCAGTATAGGGCAGCAGTCAGCAGTAGTGCACCTCAACCCTATGTATTGTGGACCTATACCAGTCCTTATAGAATGGCAGACTGTACCTCACTCAACCCTATGTACCGTAGTACCCTATACCTTACCAGTCCTTATAAGGACCTTTGTGGAACTAGTAGGTTGTGAATGATTAGCAGACTGTACCTCAGTCCCTATACTGATAAAGGACTGCTGCAGTATAGGGCAGCAGTCAGCAGTAGTGCACCTCAACACTATATATTGTGGACCTATACCAGTCATTAAGGAATTGCAGACTGTACCTCACTCAACCCTATGTACTGTAGTACCATATACCTTACCAGTCCTTATAAGGACCTTTGTGGAACTAGTAGGTTGTGAATGATTAGCAGATTGTACCTCAGTCCCTATACTGATAAAGGACTGCTGCAGTATAGGGCAGCAGTCAGCAGTAGTGCACCTCAACCCTATATATTGTGGACCTATACCAGTCCTTAAGGAATAGCAGACTGTAAGTCACTCAACCCTATTTACTGTAGTACCCTATACCTTACCAGTCCTTATAAGGACCTTTGTGGAACTAATAGGTTGTGAATGATTAGCAGACTGTACCTCAGTCCCTATACTGATAAAGGACTGCTGCAGTATAGGGCAGCAGTCAGCAGTAGTGCACCTCAACCCTATATATTGTGGACCTATACCAGTCCTTAAGGAATAGCAGACTTTACCTCACTCAACCCTCTGTACTGTAGTACCCTATACCTTACCAGTCCTTATAAGTACCTTTGTGGAACTAATAGGTTGTGAATGATTAGCAGACTGTACCTCAGTCCCTATACTGATAAAGGACTGCTGCTGTATAGGGCTGCAGTCAGCAGTAGTGCACCTCAACCCTATATATTGTGGACCTATACCAGTCCTTAAGAAACTGCAGACTGTACCTCACTCAACCCTATGTACTGTAGTACCGTATACCTTACCAGTCCTTATAAGGACCTTTGTGGAACTAGTAGGTTGTGAATGATTAGCAGATTGTACCTCAGTCCCTATACTGATAAAGGACTGCTGCAGTATAGGGCAGCAGTCAGCAGTAGTGCACCTCAACCCTATATATTGTGGACCCATATCAGTCCTTAAGGAATAGCAGACTGTACCTCACTCAACCCTATGTACTGTAGTACCCTATACCTTAGCAGTCCTTATAAGGACCTTTGTGGAACTAGTAGGTTGTGAATGATTAGCAGACTGTACCTCAGTCCCTATACTGATAAAGAACTGCTGCAGTATAGGGCAGCAGTCAGCAGTAGTGCACCTCAACCCTATATATTGTGGACCTATATCAGTCCTAAAGGAATAGCAGACTGTAAGTCATTCAACCCTATTTACTGTAGTACCCTATACCTTACCAGTCCTTATAAGGACCTTTGTGGAACTAGTAGGTTGTGAATGATTAGCAGACTGTACCTCAGTCCCTATACTGATAAAGGACTGCTGCAGTATAGGGCAGCAGTCAGCAGTAGTGCACCTCAACACTATATATTGTGGACCTGTACCAGTCCTTAAGGAATTGCAGACTGTACCTCACTCAACCCTATGTACTGTAGTACCGTATACCTTACCAGTCCTTATAAGGACCTTTGTGGAACTAGTAGGTTGTGAATGATTAGCAGATTGTACCTCAGTCCCTATACTGATAAAGGACTGCTGCAGTATAGGGCAGCAGTCAGCAGTAGTGCACCTCAACCCTATATATTGTGGACCTATACCAGTAATTAAGGAAGAGCAGCCTGTACCTCAATAAACCCTATGTACTGTAGTACCCTATACCTTACCAGTCTTTATAAGGACCTTTGTGGAACTAGTAGGTTGTGAATGATTAGCAGACTGTACCTCAGTCCCTATACTGATAAAGGACTGCTGCAGTATAGGGCAGCAGTCAGCAGTAGTGCACCTCAACCCTATATATTGTGGACCTATACCAGTCCTTAAGGATTTGCAGACTGTACCTCACTCAACCCTATGTACCGTAGTACCGTATACCTTACAAGTCCTTAAAAGGACCTTTGTGGAACTAGTAGGTTGTGAATGATTAGCAGATTGTTCCTCAGTCCCTATACTGATAAAGGACTGCTGCAGTATAGGGCAGCAGTCAGCAGTAGTGCACCTCAACCCTATATATTGTGGACCTATACCAGTCCTTAAGGAATTGCAGACTGTACCTCACTCAACCCTATGTACTGTAGTACCCTATACCTTACCAGTCCTTATAAGGACCTTTGTGGAACTAGTAGGTTGTGAATGATTAGCAGACTGTACCTCAGTCCCTATACTGATAAAGGACTGCTGCAGTATAGGGCAGCAGTCAGCAGTAGTGCACCTCAACCCTATATATTGTGGACCTATACCAGTCCTTAAGGAATTGCAGACTGTACCTCACTCAACCCTATGTACTGTAGTACCGTATACCTTACCAGTCCTTATAAGGACCTTTGTGGAACTAGTAGGTTGTGAATGATTAGCAGATTGTACCTCAGTCCCTATACTGATAAAGGACTGCTGCAGTATAGGGCAGCAGTCAGCAGTAGTGCACCTCAACCCTATATATTGTGGACCTATACCAGTAATTAAGGAAGAGCAGCCTGTACCTCACTCTACCCTATGTACTGTAGTACCCTATACCTTAGCAGTCCTTATAAGGACCTTTGTGGAACTAGTAGGTTGTGAATGATTAGCAGACTGTTCCTCAGTCCCTATACTGATAAAGGACTGCTGCAGTATAGGGCAGGAGTCAGCAGTAGTGCACCTCAACCCTATGTATTGTGGACCTATACCAGTCCTTATAGAATGGCAGACTGTACCTCACTCAACCCTATGTACTGTAGTACCCTATACCTTACCAGTCCTTATAAGGACCTTTGTGGAACTAGTAAGTTGTGAATGATTAGCAGACTGTACCTCAGTATAGGGCAGCAGTCAGCAGTAGTGCACCTCAACCCTTTATATTGTGGACCTATACCAGTCCTTAAAGAATAGCAGACTGTACCTCACTCAACCCTATGTACTGTAGCACCCTAGACCAAGTTACCAGTCCTTATAAGGACCTTTGTGGAACAAGTAGGTTGTGTGTGACTGATTAGCAGACTGTACATCAGTCCCTATACTGATGAAGGACTGCTGCAGTATAGGGCAGCAGTCAGCAGTAGTGCACCTCAACCCTATATATTGTGGACCTATACCAGTAATTAAGGAAGAGCAGCCTGTACCTCACTCAACCCTATGTACTTTAGTACCCTATACCTTACCAGTCCTTATAAGGACCTTTGTGGAACTAGTAGGTTGTGAATGATTAGCAGACTGTACCTCAGTCCCTATACTGATAAAGGACTGCTGCAGTATAGGGCAGCAGTCAGCAGTAGTGCACCTCAACCCTATGTATTGTGGACCTATACCAGTCCTTATAGAATGGCAGACTGTACCTCACTCAACCCTATGTACCGTAGTACCCTATACCTTACCAGTCCTTATAAGGACCTTTGTGGAACTAGTAGGTTGTGAATGATTAGCAGACTGTACCTCAGTCCCTATACTGATAAAGGACTGCTGCTGTATAGGGCAGCAGTCAGCAGTAGTGCACCTCAACCCTATGTATTGTGGACCTATACCAGTCCTTATAGAATGGCAGACTGTACCTCACTCAACCCTATGTACTGTAGTACCCTATACCTTACCAGTCCTTATAAGGAACTTTGTGGAACTAGTAGGTTGTGAATGATTAGCAGACTGTACCTCAGTCCCTATACTGATAAAGGACTGCTGCAGTATAGGGCAGCAGTCAGCAGTAGTGCACCTCAACCCTATATATTGTGGACCTATACCAGTCCTTAAGGAATTGCAGACTGTACCTCACTCAACCCTATGTACTGTAGTACCCTATACCTTACCAGTCCTTATAAGGACCTTTGTGGAACTAGTAGGTTGTGAATGATTAGCAGATTGTACCTCAGTCCCTATACTGATAAAGGACTGCTGCAGTATAGGGCAGCAGTCAGCAGTAGTGCACCTCAACCCTATATATTGTGGACCTATACCAGTAATTAAGGAAGAGCAGCCTGTACCTCACTCAACCCTATGTACTTTAGTACCCTATACCTTACCAGTCCTTATAAGGACCTTTGTGGAACTAGTAGGTTGTGAATGATTAGCAGACTGTACCTCAGTCCCTATACTGATAAAGGACTGCTGCAGTATAGGGCAGCAGTCAGCAGTAGTGCACCTCAACCCTATGTATTGTGGACCTATACCAGTCCTTATAGAATGGCAGACTGTACCTCACTCAACCCTATGTACCGTAGTACCCTATACCTTACCAGTCCTTATAAGGACCTTTGTGGAACTAGTAGGTTGTGAATGATTAGCAGACTGTACCTCAGTCCCTATACTGATAAAGGACTGCTGCAGTATAGGGCAGCAGTCAGCAGTAGTGCACCTCAACACTATATATTGTGGACCTATACCAGTCTTTAAGGAATTGCAGACTGTACCTCACTCAACCCTATGTACTGTAGTACCATATACCTTACCAGTCCTTATAAGGACCTTTGTGGAACTAGTAGGTTGTGAATGATTAGCAGATTGTACCTCAGTCCCTATACTGATAAAGGACTGCTGCAGTATAGGGCAGCAGTCAGCAGTAGTGCACCTCAACCCTATATATTGTGGACCTATACCAGTCCTTAAGGAATAGCAGACTGTAAGTCACTCAACCCTATTTACTGTAGTACCCTATACCTTACCAGTCCTTATAAGGACCTTTGTGGAACTAGTAGGTTGTGAATGATTAGCAGACTGTACCTCAGTCCCTATACTGATAAAGGACTGCTGCAGTATAGGGCAGCAGTCAGCAGTAGTGCACCTCAACCCTATATATTGTGGACCTATACCAGTCCTTAAGGAATAGCAGACTTTACCTCACTCAACCCTCTGTACTGTAGTACCCTATACCTTACCAGTCCTTATAAGTACCTTTGTGGAACTAATAGGTTGTGAATGATTAGCAGACTGTACCTCAGTCCCTATACTGATAAAGGACTGCTGCAGTATAGGGCTGCAGTCAGCAGTAGTGCACCTCAACCCTATATATTGTGGACCTATACCAGTCCTTAAGAAACTGCAGACTGTACCTCACTCAACCCTATGTACTGTAGTACCGTATACCTTACCAGTCCTTATAAGGACCTTTGTGGAACTAGTAGGTTGTGAATGATTAGCAGATTGTACCTCAGTCCCTATACTGATAAAGGACTGCTGCAGTATAGGGCAGCAGTCAGCAGTAGTGCACCTCAACCCTATATATTGTGGACCCATATCAGTCCTTAAGGAATAGCAGACTGTACCTCACTCAACCCTATGTACTGTAGTACCCTATACCTTAGCAGTCCTTATAAGGACCTTTGTGGAACTAGTAGGTTGTGAATGATTAGCAGACTGTACCTCAGTCCCTATACTGATGAAGAACTGCTGCAGTATAGGGCAGCAGTCAGCAGTAGTGCACCTCAACCCTATATATTGTGGACCTATATCAGTCCTAAAGGAATAGCAGACTGTAAGTCATTCAACCCTATTTACTGTAGTACCCTATACCTTACCAGTCCTTATAAGGACCTTTGTGGAACTAGTAGGTTGTGAATGATTAGCAGACTGTACCTCAGTCCCTATACTGATAAAGGACTGCTGCAGTATAGGGCAGCAGTCAGCAGTAGTGCACCTCAACACTATATATTGTGGACCTATACCAGTCCTTAAGGAATTGCAGACTGTACCTCACTCAACCCTATGTACTGTAGTACTGTATACCTTACCAGTCCTTATAAGGACCTTTGTGGAACTAGTAGGTTGTGAATGATTAGCAGATTGTTCCTCAGTCCCTATACTGATAAAGGACTGCTGCAGTATAGGGCAGCAGTCAGCAGTAGTGCACCTCAACCCTATATATTGTGGACCTATACCAGTCCTTAAGGAGTAGCAGACTGTACCTCACTCAACCCTATGTACTGTAGTACCCTATACCTTACCAGTCCTTATAAGTACCTTTGTGGAACTAATAGGTTGTGAATGATTAGCAGATTGTACCTCAGTCCCTATACTGATAAAGGACTGCTGCAGTATAGGGCAGCAGTCAGCAGTAGTGCACCTCAACCCTATATATTGTGGACCTATATCAGTCCTTATAGAATGGCAGACTGTACCTCACTCAACCCTATGTACTGTAGTACCCTATACCTTACCGGTCCTTATAAGGACCTTTGTGGAACTAGTAGGTTGTGAATGATTAGCAGACTGTACCTCAGTCCCTATACTGATAAAGGACTGCTGCAGTATAGGGCAGCAGTCAGCAGTAGTGCACCTCAACCCTATATATTGTGGACCTATACCAATCCTTAAGGAATAGCAGACTGTACCTCACTCAATCCAATGTACTGTAGTACCATATACCTTATCAGTCCTTATAAGGACCTATGTGGAACTAGTAGGTTGTGAATGATTAGCAGATTGTTCCTCAGTCCCTATACTGATAAAGGACTGCTGCAGTATAGGGCAGCAGTCAGCAGTAGTGCACCTCAACCCTATATATTGTGGACCTATACCAGTCCTTAAGGAATAGCAGACTGTACCTCACTCAACCCTATGTACTGTAGTACCCTATACCTTACCAGTCCTTATAAGGACCTTTGTGGAACTAGTAGGTTGTGAATGATTAGCAGACTGTACCTCAGTTTCTATACTGATAAAGGACTGCTGCAGTATAGGGCAGCAGTCAGCAGTAGTGCACCTCAACCCTATATATTGTGGACCTATACCAGTCCTTAAGGAATTGCAGACTGTACCTCACTCAACCCTATGTACTGTAGTACCGTATACCTTACCAGTCCTTATAAGGACCTTTGTGGAACTAGTAGGTTGTGAATGATTAGCAGATTGTTCCTCAGTCCCTATACTGATAAAGGACTGCTGCAGTATAGGGCAGCAGTCAGCAGTAGTGCACCTCAACCCCATATATTGTGGACCTATACCAATCCTTAAGGAATAGCAGACTGTACCTCACTCAATCCAATGTACTGTAGTACCATATACCTTATCAGTCCTTATAAGGACCTATGTGGAACTAGTAGGTTGTGAATGATTAGCAGATTGTTCCTCAGTCCCTATACTGATAAAGGACTGCTGCAGTATAGGGCAGCAGTCAGCAGTAGTGCACCTCAACCCTATATATTGTGGACCTATACCAGTCCTTAAGGAATAGCAGACTGTACCTCACTCAATCCAATGTACTATAATACCCAATACCTTACCAGTCCTTATAAGGACCTTTGTGGAACTAGTAGGTTGTGAATGATTAGCAGACTGTACCTCAGTTTCTATACTGATAAAGGACTGCTGCAGTATAGGGCAGCAGTCAGCAGTAGTGCACCTCAACCCTATATATTGTGGACCTATACCAGTCCTTAAGGAATTGCAGACTGTACCTCACTCAACCCTATGTACTGTAGTACCGTATACCTTACCAGTCCTTATAAGGACCTTTGTGGAACTAGTAGGTTGTGAATGATTAGCAGATTGTTCCTCAGTCCCTATACTGATAAAGGACTGCTGCAGTATAGGGCAGCAGTCAGCAGTAGTGCACCTCAACCCCATATATTGTGGACCTATACCAGTCCTTAAGGAGTAGGAGACTGTACCTCACTCAACCCTATGTACTGTAGTACCCTATACCTTACCAGTCCTTATAAGTACCTTTGTGGAACTAATAGGTTGTGAATGATTAGCAGATTGTACCTCAGTCCCTATACTGATAAAGGACTGCTGCAGTATAGGGCAGCAGTCAGCAGTAGTGCACCTCAACCCTATATATTGTGGACCTATACCAGTCCTTAAGGAATTGCAGACTGTACCTCACTCAACCCTATGTACTGTAGTACCGTATACCTTACCAGTCCTTATAAGGACCTTTGTTGAACTAGTAGGTTGTGAATGATTAGCAGATTGTTCCTCAGTCCCTATACTGATAAAGGACTGCTGCAGTATAGGGCAGCAGTCAGCAGTAGTGCACCTCAACCCTATATATTATGGACCTATACCAGTCCTTAAGGAGTAGCAGACTGTACCTCACTCAACCCTATGTACTGTAGTACCCTATACCTTACCAGTCCTTATAAGTACCTTTGTGGAACTAATAGGTTGTGAATGATTAGCAGATTGTACCTCAGTCCCTATACTGATAAAGGACTGCTGCAGTATAGGGCTGCAGTCAGCAGTAGTGCACCTCAACCCTATATATTGTGGACCTATATCAGTCCTTAAGAAATTGCAGACTGTACCTCACTCAACCCTATGTACTGTAGTACCGTATGCCTTACCAGTCCTTATAAGGACCTTTGTGGAACTAGTAGGTTGTGAATGATTAGCAGATTGTACCTCAGTCCCTATACTGATAAAGGACTGCTGCAGTATAGGGCAGCAGTCAGCAGTAGTGCACCTCAACCCTATATATTGTGGACCTATACCAGTCCTTAAGGAGTAGCAGACTGTACCTCACTCAACCCTATGTACTGTAGTACCCTATACCTTACCAGTCCTTATAAGTACCTTTGTGGAACTAATAGGTTGTGAATGATTAGCAGACTGTACCTCAGTCCCTATACTGATAAAGGACTGCTGCAGTATAGGGCTGCAGTCAGCAGTAGTGCACCTCAACCCTATATATTGTGGACCTATATCAGTCCTTAAGAAATTGCAGACTGTACCTCACTCAACCCTATGTACTGTACCTTACCAGTCCTTATAAGGACCTTTGTGGAACTAGTAGGTTGTGAATGATTAGCAGATTGTACCTCAGTCCCTATACTGATAAAAGACTGCTGCAGTATAGGGCAGCAGTCAGCAGTAGTGCACCTCAACCCTATGTATTGTGGACCTATACCAGTCCTTATAGAATGGCAGACTGTACCTCACTCAACCCTATGTACCGTAGTACCCTATACCTTACCAGTCCTTATAAGGACCTTTGTGGAACTAGTAGGTTGTGAATGATTAGCAGATTGTTCCTCAGTCCCTATACTGATAAAGGACTGCTGCAGTATAGGGCAGCAGTCAGCAGTAGTGCACCTCAACCCTATATATTGTGGACCTATACCAGTCCTTAAGGAGTAGCAGACTGTACCTCACTCAACCCTATGTACTGTAGTACCCTATACCTTACCAGTCCTTATAAGTACCTTTGTGGAACTAATAGGTTGTGAATGATTAGCAGACTGTACCTCAGTCCCTATACTGATAAAGGACTGCTGCAGTATAGGGCTGCAGTCAGCAGTAGTGCACCTCAACCCTATATATTGTGAACCTATATCAGTCCTTAAGAAATTGCAGACTGTACCTCACTCAACCCTATGTACTGTACCTTACCAGTCCTTATAAGGACCTTTGTGGAACTAGTAGGTTGTGAATGATTAGCAGATTGTACCTCAGTCCCTATACTGATAAAAGACTGCTGCAGTATAGGGCAGCAGTCAGCAGTAGTGCACCTCAACCCTATATATTGTGGACCTATACCAGTCCTTAAGGAATAGCAGACTGTACCTCACTCAGCCCTATGTACTGTAGTACCCTATACCTTACCAGTCCTTATAAGGACCTTTGTGGAACTAGTAGGTTGTGAATGATTAGCAGACTGTACCTCGGTACCTATACTGATAAAGGACTGCTGCAGTATAGGGCAGCAGTCAGCAGTAGTGCACCTCAACCCTATATATTGTGGACCTATACCAGTCCTTAAGGAATAGCAGACTGTACCTCACTCAATCCAATGTACTATAGTACCCTATACCTTACCAGTCCTTATAAGTACCTTTGTGGAACTAATAGGTTGTGAATGATTAGCAGATTGTACCTCAGTCCCTATACTGATAAAGGACTGCTGCAGTATAGGGCAGCAGTCAGCAGTAGTGCACCTCAACCCCATATATTGTGGACCTATACCAGTCCTTAAGGAGTAGGAGACTGTACCTCACTCAACCCTATGTACTGTAGTACCCTATACCTTACCAGTCCTTATAAGTACCTTTGTGGAACTAATAGGTTGTGAATGATTAGCAGATTGTACCTCAGTCCCTATACTGATAAAGGACTGCTGCAGTATAGGGCAGCAGTCAGCAGTAGTGCACCTCAACCCTATATATTGTGGACCTATACCAGTCCTTAAGGAATTGCAGACTGTACCTCACTCAACCCTATGTACTGTAGTACCGTATACCTTACCAGTCCTTATAAGGACCTTTGTTGAACTAGTAGGTTGTGAATGATTAGCAGATTGTTCCTCAGTCCCTATACTGATAAAGGACTGCTGCAGTATAGGGCAGCAGTCAGCAGTAGTGCACCTCAACCCTATATATTGTGGACCTATACCAGTCCTTAAGGAGTAGCAGACTGTACCTCACTCAACCCTATGTACTGTAGTACCCTATACCTTACCAGTCCTTATAAGTACCTTTGTGGAACTAATAGGTTGTGAATGATTAGCAGATTGTACCTCAGTCCCTATACTGATAAAGGACTGCTGCAGTATAGGGCTGCAGTCAGCAGTAGTGCACCTCAACCCTATATATTGTGGACCTATATCAGTCCTTAAGAAATTGCAGACTGTACCTCACTCAACCCTATGTACTGTAGTACCGTATGCCTTACCAGTCCTTATAAGGACCTTTGTGGAACTAGTAGGTTGTGAATGATTAGCAGATTGTACCTCAGTCCCTATACTGATAAAGGACTGCTGCAGTATAGGGCAGCAGTCAGCAGTAGTGCACCTCAACCCTATATATTGTGGACCTATACCAGTCCTTAAGGAGTAGCAGACTGTACCTCACTCAACCCTATGTACTGTAGTACCCTATACCTTACCAGTCCTTATAAGTACCTTTGTGGAACTAATAGGTTGTGAATGATTAGCAGACTGTACCTCAGTCCCTATACTGATAAAGGACTGCTGCAGTATAGGGCTGCAGTCAGCAGTAGTGCACCTCAACCCTATATATTGTGGACCTATATCAGTCCTTAAGAAATTGCAGACTGTACCTCACTCAACCCTATGTACTGTACCTTACCAGTCCTTATAAGGACCTTTGTGGAACTAGTAGGTTGTGAATGATTAGCAGATTGTACCTCAGTCCCTATACTGATAAAAGACTGCTGCAGTATAGGGCAGCAGTCAGCAGTAGTGCACCTCAACCCTATATATTGTGGACCTATACCAATCCTTAAGGAATAGCAGACTGTACCTCACTCAATCCAATGTACGGTAGTACCGTATACCTTATCAGTCCTTATAAGGACCTATGTGGAACTAGTAGGTTGTGAATGATTAGCAGATTGTTCCTCAGTCCCTATACTGATAAAGGACTGCTGCAGTATAGGGCAGCAGTCAGCAGTAGTGCACCTCAACCCTATATATTGTGGACCTATACCAGTCCTTAAGGAATAGCAGACTGTACCTCACTCAGCCCTATGTACTGTAGTACCCTATACCTTACCAGTCCTTATAAGGACCTTTGTGGAACTAGTAGGTTGTGAATGATTAGCAGACTGTACCTCGGTACCTATACTGATAAAGGACTGCTGCAGTATAGGGCAGCAGTCAGCAGTAGTGCACCTCAACCCTATATATTGTGGACCTATACCAGTCCTTAAGGAATAGCAGACTGTACCTCACTCAATCCAATGTACTATAGTACCCTATACCTTACCAGTCCTTATAAGGACCTTTGTGGAACTAGTAGGTTGTGAATGATTAGCAGACTGTACCTCAGTCTCTATACTGATAAAGGACTGCTGCAGTAAAGGGCAGCAGTCAGCAGTAGTGCACCTCAACCCTATATATTGTGGACCTATACCAGTCCTTAAGGAATTGCAGACTGTACCTCACTCAACCCTATGTACTGTAGTACCGTATACCTTACCAGTCCTTATAAGGACCTTTGTGGAACTAGTAGGTTGTGAATGATTAGCAGTTTGTTCCTCAGTCCCTATACTGATAAAGGACTGCTGCAGTATAGGGCAACAGTCAGCAGTAGTGCACCTCAACCCTATATATTGTGGACCTATACCAGTCCTTAAGGAGTAGCAGACTGTACCTCACTCAACCCTATGTACTGTAGTACCCTATACCTTACCAGTCCTTATAAGGTCCTTTGTGGAACTAGTAGGTTGTGAATGATTAGCAGACTGTACCTCAGTCCCTATACTGATAAAGGACTGCTGCAGTATAGGGCAGCAGTCAGCAGTAGTGCACCTCAACCCTATATATTGTGGACATATACCAGTCCTTAAGGAATAGCAGACTGTACCTCACTCAATCCAATGTACTATAGTACCCTATACCTTACCAGTCCTTATAAGGACCTTTGTGGAACTAGTAGGTTGTGAATGATTAGCAGACTGTACCTCAGTCTCTATACTGATAAAGGACTGCTGCAGTATAGGGCAGCAGTCAGCAGTAGTGCACCTCAACCCTATATATTGTGGACCTATACCAGTCCTTAAGGAATTGCAGACTGTACCTCACTCAACCCTATGTACTGTAGTACCGTATACCTTACCAGTCCTTATAAGGACCTTTGTGGAACTAGTAGGTTGTGAATGATTAGCAGTTTGTTCCTCAGTCCCTATACTGATAAAGGACTGCTGCAGTATAGGGCAACAGTCAGCAGTAGTGCACCTCAACCCTATGTATTGTGGACCTATACCAGTCCTTATAGAATGGCAGACTGTACCTCACTCAACCCTATGTACTGTAGTACCCTATACCTTACCAGTCCTTATAAGGACCTTTGTGGAACTAATAGGTTGTGAATGATTAGCAGACTGTACCTCAGTCCCTATACTGATAAAGGACTGCTGCAGTATAGGGCAGCAGTCAGCAGTAGTGCACCTCAACCCTATATATTGTGGACCTATACCAGTCCTTAAGGAATAGCAGACTGTACCTCACTCAATCCAATGTACTATAGTACCCTATACCTTACCAGTCCTTATAAGGACCTTTGTGGAACTAGTAGGTTGTGAATGATTAGCAGACTGTACCTCAGTCTCTATACTGATAAAGGACTGCTGCAGTAAAGGGCAGCAGTCAGCAGTAGTGCACCTCAACCCTATATATTGTGGACCTATACCAGTCCTTAAGGAATTGCAGACTGTACCTCACTCAACCCTATGTACTGTAGTACCGTATACCTTACCAGTCCTTATAAGGACCTTTGTGGAACTAGTAGGTTGTGAATGATTAGCAGTTTGTTCCTCAGTCCCTATACTGATAAAGGACTGCTGCAGTATAGGGCAACAGTCAGCAGTAGTGCACCTCAACCCTATATATTGTGGACCTATACCAGTCCTTAAGGAGTAGCAGACTGTACCTCACTCAACCCTATGTACTGTAGTACCCTATACCTTACCAGTCCTTATAAGGACCTTTGTGGAACTAGTAGGTTGTGAATGATTAGCAGACTGTACCTCAGTCCCTATACTGATAAAGGACTGCTGCAGTATAGGGCAGCAGTCAGCAGTAGTGCACCTCAACCCTATATATTGTGGACCTATACCAGTCCTTAAGGAATAGCAGACTGTACCTCACTCAATCCAATGTACTATAGTACCCTATACCTTACCAGTCCTTATAAGGACCTTTGTGGAACTAGTAGGTTGTGAATGATTAGCAGACTGTACCTCAGTCTCTATACTGATAAAGGACTGCTGCAGTATAGGGCAGCAGTCAGCAGTAGTGCACCTCAACCCTATATATTGTGGACCTATACCAGTCCTTAAGGAATTGCAGACTGTACCTCACTCAACCCTATGTACTGTAGTACCGTATACCTTACCAGTCCTTATAAGGACCTTTGTGGAACTAGTAGGTTGTGAATGATTAGCAGTTTGTTCCTCAGTCCCTATACTGATAAAGGACTGCTGCAGTATAGGGCAACAGTCAGCAGTAGTGCACCTCAACCCTATGTATTGTGGACCTATACCAGTCCTTATAGAATGGCAGACTGTACCTCACTCAACCCTATGTACTGTAGTACCCTATACCTTACCAGTCCTTATAAGGACCTTTGTGGAACTAATAGGTTGTGAATGATTAGCAGACTGTACCTCAGTCCCTATACTGATAAAGGACTGCTGCAGTATAGGGCAGCAGTCAGCAGTAGTGCACCTCAACCCTATATATTGTGGACCTATACCAGTCCTTAAGGAATAGCAGACTGTACCTCACTCAATCCAATGTACTATAGTACCCTATACCTTACCAGTCCTTATAAGGACCTTTGTGGAACTAGTAGGTTGTGAATGATTAGCAGACTGTACCTCAGTCTCTATACTGATAAAGGACTGCTGCAGTAAAGGGCAGCAGTCAGCAGTAGTGCACCTCAACCCTATATATTGTGGACCTATACCAGTCCTTAAGGAATTGCAGACTGTACCTCACTCAACCCTATGTACTGTAGTACCGTATACCTTACCAGTCCTTATAAGGACCTTTGTGGAACTAGTAGGTTGTGAATGATTAGCAGTTTGTTCCTCAGTCCCTATACTGATAAAGGACTGCTGCAGTATAGGGCAACAGTCAGCAGTAGTGCACCTCAACCCTATATATTGTGGACCTATACCAGTCCTTAAGGAGTAGCAGACTGTACCTCACTCAACCCTATGTACTGTAGTACCCTATACCTTACCAGTCCTTATAAGGACCTTTGTGGAACTAGTAGGTTGTGAATGATTAGCAGACTGTACCTCAGTCCCTATACTGATAAAGGACTGCTGCAGTATAGGGCAGCAGTCAGCAGTAGTGCACCTCAACCCTATATATTGTGGACCTATACCAGTCCTTAAGGAATAGCAGACTGTACCTCACTCAATCCAATGTACTATAGTACCCTATACCTTACCAGTCCTTATAAGGACCTTTGTGGAACTAGTAGGTTGTGAATGATTAGCAGACTGTACCTCAGTCTCTATACTGATAAAGGACTGCTGCAGTATAGGGCAGCAGTCAGCAGTAGTGCACCTCAACCCTATATATTGTGGACCTATACAAGTCCTTAAGGAATTGCAGACTGTACCTCACTCAACCCTATGTACTGTAGTACCGTATACCTTACCAGTCCTTATAAGGACCTTTGTGGAACTAGTAGGTTGTGAATGATTAGCAGTTTGTTCCTCAGTCCCTATACTGATAAAGGACTGCTGCAGTATAGGGCAACAGTCAGCAGTAGTGCACCTCAACCCTATGTATTGTGGACCTATACCAGTCCTTATAGAATGGCAGACTGTACCTGACTCAACCCTATGTACTGTAGTACCCTATACCTTACCAGTCCTTATAAGGACCTTTGTGGAACTAATAGGTTGTGAATGATTAGCAGACTGTACCTCAGTCCCTATACTGATAAAGGACTGCTGCAGTATAGGGCAGCAGTCAGCAGTAGTGCACCTCAACCCTATATATTGTGGACCTATACCAGTCCTTAAGGAATAGCAGACTGTACCTCACTCAATCCAATGTACTATAGTACCCTATACCTGACCAGTCCTTATAAGGACCTTTGTGGAACTAGTAGGTTGTGAATGATTAGCAGACTGTACCTCAGTCTCTATACTGATAAAGGACTGCTGCAGTATAGGGCAGCAGTCAACAGTAGTGCACCTCAACCCTATATATTGTGGACCTATACCAATCCTTAAGGAATAGCAGACTGTACCTCACTCAATCCAATGTACTGTAGTACCGTATACCTTATCAGTCCTTATAAGGACCTATGTGGAACTAGTAGGTTGTGAATGATTAGCAGATTGTTCCTCAGTCCCTATACTGATAAAGGACTGCTGCAGTATAGGACAGCAGTCAGCAGTAGTGCACCTCAACCCTATATATTGTGGACCTATACCAGTCCTTAAGGAATAGCAGACTGTACCTCACTCAGCCCTATGTACTGTAGTACCCTATACCTTACCAGTCCTTATAAGGACCTTTGTGGAACTAGTAGGTTGTGAATGATTAGCAGACTGTACCTCAGTCTCTATACTGATAAAGGACTGCTGCAGTAAAGGGCAGCAGTCAGCAGTAGTGCACCTCAACCCTATATATTGTGGACCTATACCAGTCCTTAAGGAATTGCAGACTGTACCTCACTCAACCCTATGTACTGTAGTACCGTATACCTTACCAGTCCTTATAAGGACCTTTGTGGAACTAGTAGGTTGTGAATGATTAGCAGTTTGTTCCTCAGTCCCTATACTGATAAAGGACTGCTGCAGTATAGGGCAACAGTCAGCAGTAGTGCACCTCAACCCTATATATTGTGGACCTATACCAGTCCTTAAGGAGTAGCAGACTGTACCTCACTCAACCCTATGTACTGTAGTACCCTATACCTTACCAGTCCTTATAAGGACCTTTGTGGAACTAGTAGGTTGTGAATGATTAGCAGACTGTACCTCAGTCCCTATACTGATAAAGGACTGCTGCAGTATAGGGCAGCAGTCAGCAGTAGTGCACCTCAACCCTATATATTGTGGACCTATACCAGTCCTTAAGGAATAGCAGACTGTACCTCACTCAATCCAATGTACTATAGTACCCTATACCTTACCAGTCCTTATAAGGACCTTTGTGGAACTAGTAGGTTGTGAATGATTAGCAGACTGTACCTCAGTCTCTATACTGATAAAGGACTGCTGCAGTATAGGGCAGCAGTCAGCAGTAGTGCACCTCAACCCTATATATTGTGGACCTATACCAGTCCTTAAGGAATTGCAGACTGTACCTCACTCAACCCTATGTACTGTAGTACCGTATACCTTACCAGTCCTTATAAGGACCTTTGTGGAACTAGTAGGTTGTGAATGATTAGCAGTTTGTTCCTCAGTCCCTATACTGATAAAGGACTGCTGCAGTATAGGGCAACAGTCAGCAGTAGTGCACCTCAACCCTATGTATTGTGGACCTATACCAGTCCTTATAGAATGGCAGACTGTACCTCACTCAACCCTATGTACTGTAGTACCCTATACCTTACCAGTCCTTATAAGGACCTTTGTGGAACTAATAGGTTGTGAATGATTAGCAGACTGTACCTCAGTCCCTATACTGATAAAGGACTGCTGCAGTATAGGGCAGCAGTCAGCAGTAGTGCACCTCAACCCTATATATTGTGGACCTATGCCAGTCCTTAAGGAATAGCAGACTGTACCTCACTCAATCCAATGTACTATAGTACCCTATACCTGACCAGTCCTTATAAGGACCTTTGTGGAACTAGTAGGTTGTGAATGATTAGCAGACTGTACCTCAGTCTCTATACTGATAAAGGACTGCTGCAGTATAGGGCAGCAGTCAACAGTAGTGCACCTCAACCCTATATATTGTGGACCTATACCAATCCTTAAGGAATAGCAGACTGTACCTCACTCAATCCAATGTACTGTAGTACCGTATACCTTATCAGTCCTTATAAGGACCTATGTGGAACTAGTAGGTTGTGAATGATTAGCAGATTGTTCCTCAGTCCCTATACTGATAAAGGACTGCTGCAGTATAGGGCAGCAGTCAGCAGTAGTGCACCTCAACCCTATATATTGTGGACCTATACCAGTCCTTAAGGAATAGCAGACTGTACCTCACTCAGCCCTATGTACTGTAGTACCCTATACCTTACCAGTCCTTATAAGGACCTTTGTGGAACTAGTAGGTTGTGAATGATTAGCAGACTGTACCTCAGTCTCTATACTGATAAAGGACTGCTGCAGTAAAGGGCAGCAGTCAGCAGTAGTGCACCTCAACCCTATATATTGTGGACCTATACCAGTCCTTAAGGAATTGCAGACTGTACCTCACTCAACCCTATGTACTGTAGTACCGTATACCTTACCAGTCCTTATAAGGACCTTTGTGGAACTAGTAGGTTGTGAATGATTAGCAGACTGTACCTCAGTCTCTATACTGATAAAGGACTGCTGCAGTAAAGGGCAGCAGTCAGCAGTAGTGCACCTCAACCCTATATATTGTGGACCTATACCAGTCCTTAAGGAATTGCAGACTGTACCTCACTCAACCCTATGTACTGTAGTACCGTATACCTTACCAGTCCTTATAAGGACCTTTGTGGAACTAGTAGGTTGTGAATGATTAGCAGTTTGTTCCTCAGTCCCTATACTGATAAAGGACTGCTGCAGTATAGGGCAACAGTCAGCAGTAGTGCACCTCAACCCTATATATTGTGGACCTATACCAGTCCTTAAGGAGTAGCAGACTGAACCTCACTCAACCCTATGTACTGTAGTACCCAATACCTTACCAGTCCTTATAAGTACCTTTGTGGAACTAGTAGGTTGTGAATGATTAGCAGACTGTACCTCAGTCCCTATACTGATAAAGGACTGCTGCAGTATAGGGCAGCAGTCAGCAGTAGTGCACCTCAACCCTATATATTGTGGACCTATACCAGTCCTTAAGGAATAGCAGACTGTACCTCACTCAATCCAATGTACTATAGTACCCTATACCTTACCAGTCCTTATAAGGACCTTTGTGGAACTAGTAGGTTGTGAATGATTAGCAGACTGTACCTCAGTCTCTATACTGATAAAGGACTGCTGCAGTATAGGGCAGCAGTCAGCAGTAGTGCACCTCAACCCTATATATTGTGGACCTATACCAGTCCTTAAGGAATAGCAGGCTGTACCTCACTCAACCCTATGTACTGTAGTACCCTATACCTTACCAGTCCTTATAAGGACCTTTGTGGAACTAGTAGGTTGTGAATGATTAGCAGACTGTACCTCAGTCCATATACTGATAAAGGACTGCTGCAGTATAGGGCAGCAGTCAGCAGTAGTGCACCTCAACCCTATATATTGTGGACCTATACCAGTCCTTAAGGAATAGCAGACTGTACCTCACTCAACCCTATTTACTGTAGTACCCTATACCTTACCAGTCCTTATAAGGACCTTTGTGGAACTAGTAGGTTGTGAATGATTAGCAGACTGTACCTCAGTCCCTATACTGATAAAGGACTTCTGCAGTATAGGGCAGCAGTCAGCAGTAGTGCACCTCAACCCTATATATTGTGGACCTATACCAGTAATTAAGGAATAGCAGACTGTACCTCACTCAACCCTATGTACTGTAGTACCCTATACCTTACCAGTCCTTATAAGGACCTTTGTGGAACTAGTAGGTTGTGAATGATTAGCGGACTGTACCTCAGTCTCTATACTGATAAAGGACTGCTGCAGTATAGGGCAGCAGTCAGCAGTAGTGCACCTCAACCCTATATATTGTGGACCTATACCAGTCCTTAAGGAATTGCAGACTGTACCTCACTCAACCCTATGTACTGTAGTACCGTATACCTTACCAGTCCTTATAAGGACCTTTGTGGAACTAGTAGGTTGTGAATGATTAGCAGATTGTACCTCAGTCCCTCTACTGATAAAGGACTGCTGCAGTATAGGGTTGCAGTCAGCAGTAGTGCACCTCAACCCTATATATTGTGGACCTATACCAGTCCTTAAGGAATAGCAGACTGTACCTCACTCAACCCTATGTACTGTAGTACCCTATACCTTAACAGTCCTTATAAGGACCTTTGTGGAACTAGTAGGTTGTGAATGATTAGCAGACTGTACCTCAGTCTCTATACTGATAAAGGACTGCTGCAGTATAGGGCAGCAGTCAGCAGTAGTGCACCTCAACCCTATATATTGTGGACCTATACCAGTCCTTAAGGTATAGCAGACTGTACCTCACTCAACCCTATGTACTGTAGTACCCTATACCTTACCAGTCCTTATAAGGACCTTTGTGGAACTAGTAGGTTGTGAATGATTAGCAGATTGCACCTCAGTCCCTATAGTGATAAAGGACTGCTGCAGTATAGGGCAGCAGTCAGCAGTAGTGCACCTCAACCCTATATAAAGTGGACCTATACCAGTCCTTAAGGAATTGCAGACTGTACCTCACTCAACCCTATGTACTGTAGTACCGTATACCTTACCAGTCCTTATAAGGACCTTTGTGGAACTAGTAGGTTGTGAATGATTAGCAGATTGTACCTCAGTCCCTATACTGATTAAGGACTGCTGCAGTATAGGGCAGCAGTCAGCAGTAGTACAACTCAACCCTATATATTGTGGACCTATACCGGTCCTTAAGGAATAGCAGACTGTACCTCACTCAACCCTATGTACTGTAGTACCCTATACCTTACCAGTCCTTATAAGGACCTTTGTGGAACTAGTAGGTTGTGAATGATTAGCAGACTGTACCTCAGTCCATATACTGATAAAGGACTGCTGCAGTATAAGGCAGCAGTCAGCAGTAGTGCACCTCAACCCTATATATTGTGGACCTATACCAGTCCTTAAGGAATAGCAGACTGTACCTCACTCAACCCCTATTTACTGTAGTACACTATACCTTACCAGTCCTTATAAGGACCTTTGTGGAACTAGTAGGTTGTGAATGATTAGCAGACTGTACCTCAGTCCCTATACTGATAAAGGACTGCTGCAGTATAGGGCAGCAGTAAGCAGTAGTGCACCTCAACCCTATATATTGTGGACCTCTACCAGTAATTAAGGAATAGCAGACTGTACCTCACTCAACTCTATGTACTGTAGTACCCTATACCTTAACAGTCCTTATAGGGACCTTTGTGGAACTAGTAGGTTGTGAATGATTAGCAGACTGTACCTCAGTCTCTATACTGATAAAGGACTGCTGCAGTATACGGCAGCAGTCAGCAGTAGTGCACCTCAACCCTATATATTGTGGACCTATACCAGTCCTTAAGGAATTGCAGACTGTACCTCACTCAATCCTATGTACTGTAGTACCGTATACCTTACCAGTCCTTATAAGGACCTTTGTGGAACTAGTAGGTTGTGAATGATTAGCAGACTGTACCTCAGTCCCTATACTGATAAAGGACTGCTGCAGTATAGGGCAGCAGTCAGCAGTAGTGCACCTCAACCCTATATATTGTGGACCTATACCAGTCCTTAAGGAATAGCAGACTGTACCTCACTCAACCCTATTTACTGTAGTACCCTATACCTTACCAGTCCTTATAAGGACCTTTGTGGAACTAGTAGGTTGTGAATGATTAGCAGACTGTACCTCAGTCCCTATACTGATAAAGGACTGCTGCAGTATAGGGCAGCAGTCAGCAGTAGTGCACCTCAACCCTATATATTGTGGACCTATACCAGTAATTAAGGAATAGCAGACTGTACCTCACTCAACCCTATGTACTGTAGTACCCTATACCTTACCAGTCCTTATAAGGACCTTTGTGGAACTAGTAGGTTGTGAATGATTAGCAGACTGTACCTCAGTCCCTATACTGATAAAGGACTGCTGCAGTATACGGCAGCAGTCAGCAGTAGTGCACCTCAACCCTATATATTGTGGACCTATACCAGTCCTTAAGGAATTGCAGACTGTACCTCACTCAATCCTATGTACTGTAGTACCGTATACCTTACCAGTCCTTATAAGGACCTTTGTGGAACTAGTAGGTTGTGAATGATTAGCAGATTGTACTTCAGTCCCTATACTGATAAAGGACTGCTACAGTATAGGGCAGCAGTCAGCAGTAGTGCACCTCAACCCTATATATTGTGGACCTATACCAGTCCTTAAGGAATTGCAGACTGTACCTCACTCAACCCTATGTACTGTAGTACCGTATACCTTACCAGTCCTTATAAGGACCTTTGTGGAACTAGTAGGTTGTGAATGATTAGCAGATTGTACCTCAGTCCCTATAGTGATAAAGGACTGCTGCAGTATAGGGCAGCAGTCAGCAGTAGTGCACCTCAACCCTATATATTGTGGACCTATACCAGTCCTTAAGGAATAGCAGACTGTACCTCACTCAACCCTATGTACTGTAGTACCCTATACCTTACCAGTCCTTATAAGGACCTTTGTGGAACTAGTAGGTTGTGAATGATTAGCAGACTGTACCTCAGTCCCTATACTGATAAAGGACTGCTGCAGTATAGGGCAGCAGTCAGCAGTAGTGCACCTCAACCCTATATATTGTGGACCTATACCAGTCCTTAAGGAATAGCAGACTGTACCTCACTCAACCCTATGTACTGTAGTACCCTATACCTTACCAGTCCTTATAAGGACCTTTGTGGAACTAGTAGGTTGTGAATGATTAGCAGACTGTACCTCAGTCCATATACTGATAAAGGACTGCTGCAGTATAGGGCAGCAGTCAGCAGTAGTGCACCTCAACCCTATATATTGTGGACCTATACCAGTCCTTAAGGAATTGCAGACTGTACCTCACTCAACCCTATGTACTGTAGTATCGTATACCTTACCAGTCCTTATAAGGACCTTTGTGGAACTAGTAGGTTGTGAATGATTAGCAGATTGTACCTCAGTCCCTATAGTGATAAAGGACTGCTGCAGTATAGGGCAGCAGTCAGCAGTAGTGCACCTCAACCCTATATATTGTGGACCTATACCAGTCCTTAAGGAATAGCAGACTGTACCTCACTCAACCCTATTTACTGTAGTACCCTATACCTTACCAGTTCTTATAAGGACCTTTGTGGAACTAGTAGGTTGTGAATGATTAGCAGACTGTACCTCAGTCCCTATACTGATAAAGGACTGCTGCAGTATAGGGCAGCAGTCAGCAGTAGTGCACCTCAACCCTATATATTGTGGACCTATACCAGTCCTTAAGGAATAAAAGACTGTACCTCACTCAAACCTATGTACTGTAGTACCCTATACCTTACCAGTCCTTATAAGGACCTTTGTGGAACTAGTAGGTTGTGAATGATTAGCAGACTGTACCTCAGTCCCTATACTGATAAAGGACTGCTGCAGTATAGGGCAGCAGTCAGCAGTAGTGCACCTCAACCCTATATATTGTGGACCTATACCAGTCCTTAAGGAATTGCAGACTGTACCTCACTCAACCCTATGTACTGTAGTACCGTATACCTTACCAGTCCTTATAAGGACCTTTGTGGAACTAGTAGGTTGTGAATGATTAGCAGATTGTACCTCAGTCCCTATACTGATAAAGGACTGCTACAGTATAGGGCAGCAGTCAGCAGTAGTGCACCTCAACCCTATATATTGTGGACCTATACCAGTCCTTAAGGAATTGCAGACTGTACCTCACTCAACCCTATGTACTGTAGTACCGTATACCTTACCAGTCCTTATAAGGACCTTTGTGGAACTAGTAGGTTGTGAATGATTAGCAGATTGTACCTCAGTCCCTATAGTGATAAAGGACTGCTGCAGTATAGGGCAGCAGTCAGCAGTAGTGCACCTCAACCCTATATATTGTGGACCTATACCAGTCCTTAAGGAATAGCAGACTGTACCTCACTCAACCCTATGTACTGTAGTACCCTATACCTTACCAGTCCTTATAAGGACCTTTGTGGAACTAGTAGGTTGTGAATGATTAGCAGACTGTACCTCAGTCCCTATACTGATAAAGGACTGCTGCAGTATAGGGCAGCAGTCAGCAGTAGTGCACCTCAACCCTATATATTGTGGACCTATACCAGTCCTTAAGGAATAGCAGACTGTACCTCACTCAACCCTATGTACTGTAGTACCCTATACCTTACCAGTCCTTATAAGGACCTTTGTGGAACTAGTAGGTTGTGAATGATTAGCAGACTGTACCTCAGTCCATATACTGATAAAGGACTGCTGCAGTATAGGGCAGCAGTCAGCAGTAGTGCACCTCAACCCTATATATTGTGGACCTATACCAGTCCTTAAGGAATTGCAGACTGTACCTCACTCAACCCTATGTACTGTAGTACCGTATACCTTACCAGTCCTTATAAGGACCTTTGTGGAACTAGTAGGTTGTGAATGATTAGCAGATTGTACCTCAGTCCCTATAGTGATAAAGGACTGCTGCAGTATAGGGCAGCAGTCAGCAGTAGTGCACCTCAACCCTATATATTGTGGACCTATACCAGTCCTTAAGGAATAGCAGACTGTACCTCACTCAACCCTATGTACTGTAGTACCCTATACCTTACCAGTCCTTATAAGGACCTTTGTGGAACTAGTAGGTTGTGAATGATTAACAGACTGTACCTCAGTCCCTATACTGATAAAGGACTGCTGCAGTATAGGGCAGCAGTCAGCAGTAGTGCACCTCAACCCTATATATTGTGGACCTATACCAGTCCTTAAGGAATAGCAGACTGTACCTCACTCAACCCTATGTACTGTAGTACCCTATACCTTACCAGTCCTTATAAGGACCTTTGTGGAACTAGTAGGTTGTGAATGATTAGCAGACTGTACCTCAGTCCATATACTGATAAAGGACTGCTGCAGTATAGGGCAGCAGTCAGCAGTAGTGCACCTCAACCCTATATATTGTGGACCTATACCAGTCCTTAAGGAATAGCAGACTGTACCTCACTCAACCCTATTTACTGTAGTACCCTATACCTTACCAGTTCTTATAAGGACCTTTGTGGAACTAGTAGGTTGTGAATGATTAGCAGACTCTACCTCAGTCCCTATACTGATAAAGGACTGCTGCAGTATAGGGCAGCAGTCAGCAGTAGTGCACCTCAACCCTATATATTGTGGACCTATACCAGTCCTTAAGGAATAAAAGACTGTACCTCACTCAAACCTATGTACTGTAGTACCCTATACCTTACCAGTCCTTATAAGGACCTTTGTGGAACTAGTAGGTTGTGAATGATTAGCAGACTGTACCTCAGTCCCTATACTGATAAAGGACTGCTGCAGTATAGGGCAGCAGTCAGCAGTAGTGCACCTCAACCCTATATATTGTGGACCTATACCAGTCCTTAAGGAATTGCAGACTGTACCTCACTCAACCCTATGTACTGTAGTACCGTATACCTTACCAGTCCTTATAAGGACCTTTGTGGAACTAGTAGGTTGTGAATGATTAGCAGATTGTACCTCAGTCCCTATACTGATAAAGGACTGCTACAGTATAGGGCAGCAGTCAGCAGTAGTGCACCTCAACCCTATATATTGTGGACCTATACCAGTCCTTAAGGAATTGCAGACTGTACCTCACTCAACCCTATGTACTGTAGTACCGTATACCTTACCAGTCCTTATAAGGACCTTTGTGGAACTAGTAGGTTGTGAATGATTAGCAGATTGTACCTCAGTCCCTATAGTGATAAAGGACTGCTGCAGTATAGGGCAGCAGTCAGCAGTAGTGCACCTCAACCCTATATATTGTGGACCTATACCAGTCCTTAAGGAATAGCAGACTGTACCTCACTCAACCCTATGTACTGTAGTACCCTATACCTTACCAGTCCTTATAAGGACCTTTGTGGAACTAGTAGGTTGTGAATGATTAGCAGATTGTTCCTCAGTCCCTATACTGATAAAGGACTGCTGCAGTATAGGGCAGCAGTCAGCAGTAGTGCACCTCAACCCTATATATTGTGGACCTATACCAGTCCTTAAGGAATAAAAGACTGTACCTCACTCAAACCTATGTACTGTAGTACCCTATACCTTACCAGTCCTTATAAGGACCTTTGTGGAACTAGTAGGTTGTGAATGATTAGCAGACTGTACCTCAGTCCCTATACTGATAAAGGACTGCTGCAGTATAGGGCAGCAGTCGGCAGTAGTGCACCTCAACCCTATATATTGTGGACCTATACCAGTCCTTAAGGAATTGCAGACTGTACCTCACTCAACCCTATGTACTGTAGTACCGTATACCTTACCAGTCCTTATAAGGACCTTTGTGGAACTAGTAGGTTGTGAATGATTAGCAGATTGTACCTCAGTCCCTATACTGATAAAGGACTGCTACAGTATAGGGCAGCAGTCAGCAGTAGTGCACCTCAACCCTATATATTGTGGACCTATACCAGTCCTTAAGGAATTGCAGACTGTACCTCACTCAACCCTATGTACTGTAGTACCGTATACCTTACCAGTCCTTATAAGGACCTTTGTGGAACTAGTAGGTTGTGAATGATTAGCAGATTTTACCTCAGTCCCTCTAGTGATAAAGGACTGCTGCAGTATAGGGCAGCAGTCAGCAGTAGTGCACCTCAACCCTATATATTGTGGACCTATACCAGTCCTTAAGGAATAGCAGACTGTACCTCACTCAACCCTATGTACTGTAGTACCCTATACCTTACCAGTCCTTATAAGGACCTTTGTGGAACTAGTAGGTTGTGAATGATTAGCAGACTGTACCTCAGTCCCTATACTGATAAAGGACTGCTGCAGTATAGGGCAGCAGTCAGCAGTAGTGCACCTCAACCCTATATATTGTGGACCTATACCAGTCCTTAAGGAATAGCAGACTGTACCTCACTCAACCCTATTTACTGTAGTACCCTATACCTTACCAGTCCTTATAAGGACCTTTGTGGAACTAGTAGGTTGTGAATGATTAGCAGACTGTACCTCAGTCCCTATACTGATAAAGGACTGCTGCAGTATAGGGCAGCAGTCAGCAGTAGTGCACCTCAACCCTATATATTGTGGACCTATACCAGTAATTAAGGAATAGCAGACTGTACCTCACTCAACCCTATGTACTGTAGTACCCTATACCTTACCAGTCCTTATAAGGACCTTTGTGGAACTAGTAGGTTGTGAATGATTAGCGGACTGTACCTCAGTCTCTATACTGATAAAGGACTGCTGCAGTATAGGGCAGCAGTCAGCAGTAGTGCACCTCAACCCTATATATTGTGGACCTATACCAGTCCTTAAGGAATTGCAGACTGTACCTCACTCAACCCTATGTACTGTAGTACCGTATACCTTACCAGTCCTTATAAGGACCTTTGTGGAACTAGTAGGTTGTGAATGATTAGCAGATTGTACCTCAGTCCCTCTACTGATAAAGGACTGCTGCAGTATAGGGTTGCAGTCAGCAGTAGTGCACCTCAACCCTATATATTGTGGACCTATACCAGTCCTTAAGGAATAGCAGACTGTACCTCACTCAACCCTATGTACTGTAGTACCCTATACCTTAACAGTCCTTATAAGGACCTTTGTGGAACTAGTAGGTTGTGAATGATTAGCAGACTGTACCTCAGTCTCTATACTGATAAAGGACTGCTGCAGTATAGGGCAGCAGTCAGCAGTAGTGCACCTCAACCCTATATATTGTGGACCTATACCAGTCCTTAAGGTATAGCAGACTGTACCTCACTCAACCCTATGTACTGTAGTACCCTATACCTTACCAGTCCTTATAAGGACCTTTGTGGAACTAGTAGGTTGTGAATGATTAGCAGATTGCACCTCAGTCCCTATAGTGATAAAGGACTGCTGCAGTATAGGGCAGCAGTCAGCAGTAGTGCACCTCAACCCTATATAAAGTGGACCTATACCAGTCCTTAAGGAATTGCAGACTGTACCTCACTCAACCCTATGTACTGTAGTACCGTATACCTTACCAGTCCTTATAAGGACCTTTGTGGAACTAGTAGGTTGTGAATGATTAGCAGATTGTACCTCAGTCCCTATACTGATTAAGGACTGCTGCAGTATAGGGCAGCAGTCAGCAGTAGTACAACTCAACCCTATATATTGTGGACCTATACCGGTCCTTAAGGAATAGCAGACTGTACCTCACTCAACCCTATGTACTGTAGTACCCTATACCTTACCAGTCCTTATAAGGACCTTTGTGGAACTAGTAGGTTGTGAATGATTAGCAGACTGTACCTCAGTCCATATACTGATAAAGGACTGCTGCAGTATAGGGCAGCAGTCAGCAGTAGTGCACCTCAACCCTATATATTGTGGACCTATACCAGTCCTTAAGGAATAGCAGACTGTACCTCACTCAACCCCTATTTACTGTAGTACACTATACCTTACCAGTCCTTATAAGGACCTTTGTGGAACTAGTAGGTTGTGAATGATTAGCAGACTGTACCTCAGTCCCTATACTGATAAAGGACTGCTGCAGTATAGGGCAGCAGTAAGCAGTAGTGCACCTCAACCCTATATATTGTGGACCTCTACCAGTAATTAAGGAATAGCAGACTGTACCTCACTCAACTCTATGTACTGTAGTACCCTATACCTTAACAGTCCTTATAGGGACCTTTGTGGAACTAGTAGGTTGTGAATGATTAGCAGACTGTACCTCAGTCTCTATACTGATAAAGGACTGCTGCAGTATACGGCAGCAGTCAGCAGTAGTGCACCTCAACCCTATATATTGTGGACCTATACCAGTCCTTAAGGAATTGCAGACTGTACCTCACTCAATCCTATGTACTGTAGTACCGTATACCTTACCAGTCCTTATAAGGACCTTTGTGGAACTAGTAGGTTGTGAATGATTAGCAGACTGTACCTCAGTCCCTATACTGATAAAGGACTGCTGCAGTATAGGGCAGCAGTCAGCAGTAGTGCACCTCAACCCTATATATTGTGGACCTATACCAGTAATTAAGGAATAGCAGACTGTACCTCACTCAACCCTATGTACTGTAGTACCCTATACCTTACCAGTCCTTATAAGGACCTTTGTGGAACTAGTAGGTTGTGAAGGATTAGCAGATTGTACCTCAGTCCCTATAGTGATAAAGGACTGCTGCAGTATAGGGCAGCAGTCAGCAGTAGTGCACCTCAACCCTATATATTGTGGACCTATACCAGTCCTTAAGGAATAGCAGACTGTACCTCACTCAACCCTATGTACTGTAGTACCCTATACCTTACCAGTCCTTATAAGGACCTTTGTGGAACTAGTAGGTTGTGAATGATTAGCAGACTGTACCTCAGTCCCTATACTGATAAAGGACTGCTGCAGTATAGGGCAGCAGTCAGCAGTAGTGCACCTCAACCCTATATATTGTGGACCTATACCAGTCCTTAAGGAATTGCAGACTGTACCTCACTCAACCCTATGTACTGTAGTACCGTATACCTTACCAGTCCTTATAAGGACCTTTGTGGAACTAGTAGGTTGTGAATGATTAGCAGATTGTACCTCGGTCCCTATACTGATTAAGGACTGCTGCAGTATAGGGAAGCAGTCAGCAGTAGTACACCTCAACCCTATATATTGTGGACCTATACCAGTCCTTAAGGAATAGCAGCCTGTACCTCACTCAACCCTATGTACTGTAGTACCCTATACCTTACCAGTCCTTATAAGGACCTTTGTGGAACTAGTAGGTTGTGAATGATTAGCAGACTGTACCTCAGTCCCTATACTGATAAAGGACTGCTGCAGTATAGGGCAGCAGTCAGCAGTAGTGCACCTCAACCCTATATATTGTGGACCTATACTGGTCCTTAATCAATAGCAGACTGTACCTCACTCAACCCTATGTACTGTAGTAACCTATACCTTACCAGTCCTTATAAGGACCTTTGTGGAACTAGTAGGTTGTGAATGATTAGCAGACTGTACCTCAGTCCCTATACTGATAAAGGACTGCTGCAGTATAGGGCAGCAGTCAGCAGTAGTGCACCTCAACCCTATATATTGTGGACCTATACCAGTCCTTAAGAAATAGCAGACTGTACCTCACTCAATCCTATGTACTGTAGTACCCTATACCTTACCAGTCCTTATAAGGACCTTTGTGGAACTAGTAGGTTGTGAATGATTAGCAGACTGTACCTCAGTCCATATACTGATAAAGGACTGCTGCTGTATAGGGCAGCAGTCAGCAGTAGTGCACCTCAACCCTGTATATTGTGGACCTATACCAGTCCTTAAGGAATAGCAGACTGTAAGTCACTCAACCCTATTTACTGTAGTACCCTATACCTTACCAGTCCTTATAAGGACCTTTGTGGAACTAGTAGGTTGTGAATGATTAGCAGACTGTACCTCAGTCCCTATACTGATAAAGGACTGCTGCAGTATAGGGCAGCAGTCAGCAGCAGTGCACCTCAAGCCTATATATTGTGGACCTATACCAGTCCTTAAGGAATAGCAGACTGTACCTCACTCAACCCTATGTAATGTAGTACCCTATACCTTACCAGTCCTTATAAGGACCTTTGTGGAACTAGTAGGTTGTGAATGATTAGCAGACTGTACCTCAGTCCATATACTGATAAAGGACTGCTGCTGTATAGGGCAGCAGTCAGCAGTAGTGCACCTCAACCCTATATATTGTGGACCTATACCAGTCCTTAAGGAATAGCAGACTGTAAGTCACTCAACCCTATTTACTGTAGTACCCTATACCTTACCAGTCCTTATAAGGACCTTTGTGGAACTAGTAGGTTGTGAATGATTAGCAGACTGTACCTCAGTCCCTATACTGATAAAGGACTGCTGCAGTATAGGGCAGCAGTCAGCAGTAGTGCACCTCAACCCTATATATTGTGGACCTATACCAGTCCTTAAGGAATAGCAGACTGTACCTCACTCAACCCTATTTACTGTAGTACCCTATACCTTACCAGTCCTTATAAGGACCTTTGTGGAACTTGTAGGTTGTGAATGATTAGCAGACTGTACCTCGGTCCCTATACTGATAAATGTCTACTGCAGTATAGGGCAGCAGTCAGCAGTAGTGCACCTCAACCCTATATATTGTGGACCTATACCAGTCCTTAAGGAATAGCAGACTGTACCTCACTCAACCCTATTTACTGTAGTACCCTATACCTTACCAGTCCTTATAAGGACCTTTGTGGAACTAGTAGGTTGTGAATGATTAGCAGACTGTACCTCAGTCCTTATACTGATATAGGACTGCTGCAGTATAGGGCAGCAGTCAGCAGTAGTGCACCTCAACCCTATATATTGTGGACCTATACCAGTCCTTAAGGAATAGCAGACTGTACCTCACTCAACCCTATGTACTGTAGTACCCTATACCTTACCAGTCCTTATAAGGACCTTTGTGGAACTAGTAGGTTGTGAATGATTAGCAGACTGTACCTCAGTCCCTATACTGATAAAGGACTGCTGCAGTATAGGGCAGCAGTCAGCAGTAATGCACCTCAACCTTATATATTGTGGACCTATACCAGTCCTTAAGGAATAGCAGACTGTACCTCACTCAACCCTATTTACTGTAGTACCCTATACCTGACCAGTCCTTATAAGGACCTTTGTGGAACTAGTAGGTTGTGAATGATTAGCAGACTGTACCTCAGTCCCTATACTGATAAAGGACTGCTGCAGTATAGGGCAGCTGTCAGCAGTAGTGCACCTCAACCCTACACATTGTGGACCTATACCAGTCCTTAAGGAATAGTAGACTGTTCCTCACTCAACCCTATGTACTGTAGTACCCTATACCTTACCAGTCCTTATAGGGACCTTTGTGGAACTAGTAGGTTGTGAATGATTAGCAGATTGTACCTCAGTCCCTATACTGATAAATGACTACTGCAGTATAGGGCTGCAGTCAGCAGTAGTGCACCTCAACCCTATATATTGTGGACCTATACGAGTCCTTAAGGAATTGCAGACTGTATCTCACTCAACCCTATGTACTGTAGTACCGTATACCTTACCAGTCCTTATAAGGACCTTTGTGGAACTAGTAGGTTGTGAATGATTAGCAGATTGTACCTCAGTCCCTATACTGATAAAGGACTGCTGCAGTATAGGGCAGCAGTCAGCAGTAGTGCACCTCAACCCTATATATTGTGGACCTATACCAGTAATTAAGGAATAGCAGACTGTACCTCACTCGACCCTATGTACTGTAGTACCCTATACCTTACCAGTCCTTATAAGGACCTTTGTGGAACTAGTAGGTTGTGAATTATTAGCAGATTGTACCTCAGTTCCTATACTGATAAAGGACTGCTGCAGTATAGGGCAGTAGTCAGCAGTAGTGCACCTCAACCCTATATATTGTGGACCTATACCAGTCCTTAAGGAATAGCAGACTGTACCTCACTCAACCCTATGTACTGTAGTACCCTATACCTTACCAGTCCTTATAAGTACTTTTGTGGAACTAGTAGGTTGTGAATGATTAGCAGACTGTACCTCAGTCCCTATACTGATAAAGGACTGCTGCAGTATAGGGCAGCAGTCAGCAGTAGTGCACCTCAACCCTATATATTGTGGACCTATACCAGTAATTAAGGAATAGCAGACTGTACCTCACTCAACCCTATGTACTGTAGTACCCTATACCTTACCAGTCCTTATAAGGACCTTTGTGGAACTAGTAGGTTGTGAATGATTAGCGGACTGTACCTCAGTCTCTATACTGATAAAGGACTGCTGCAGTATAGGGCAGCAGTCAGCAGTAGTGCACCTCAACCCTATATATTGTGGACCTATACCAGTCCTTAAGGAATTGCAGACTGTACCTCACTCAACCCTATGTACTGTAGTACCGTATACCTTACCAGTCCTTATAAGGACCTTTGTGGAACTAGTAGGTTGTGAATGATTAGCAGATTGTACCTCAGTCCCTCTACTGATAAAGGACTGCTGCAGTATAGGGTTGCAGTCAGCAGTAGTGCACCTCAACCCTATATATTGTGGACCTATACCAGTCCTTAAGGAATAGCAGACTGTACCTCACTCAACCCTATGTACTGTAGTACCCTATACCTTAACAGTCCTTATAAGGACCTTTGTGGAACTAGTAGGTTGTGAATGATTAGCAGACTGTACCTCAGTCTCTATACTGATAAAGGACTGCTGCAGTATAGGGCAGCAGTCAGCAGTAGTGCACCTCAACCCTATATATTGTGGACCTATACCAGTCCTTAAGGTATAGCAGACTGTACCTCACTCAACCCTATGTACTGTAGTACCCTATACCTTACCAGTCCTTATAAGGACCTTTGTGGAACTAGTAGGTTGTGAATGATTAGCAGATTGCACCTCAGTCCCTATAGTGATAAAGGACTGCTGCAGTATAGGGCAGCAGTCAGCAGTAGTGCACCTCAACCCTATATAAAGTGGACCTATACCAGTCCTTAAGGAATTGCAGACTGTACCTCACTCAACCCTATGTACTGTAGTACCGTATACCTTACCAGTCCTTATAAGGACCTTTGTGGAACTAGTAGGTTGTGAATGATTAGCAGATTGTACCTCAGTCCCTATACTGATTAAGGACTGCTGCAGTATAGGGCAGCAGTCAGCAGTAGTACAACTCAACCCTATATATTGTAGACCTATACCGGTCCTTAAGGAATAGCAGACTGTACCTCACTCAACCCTATGTACTGTAGTACCCTATACCTTACCAGTCCTTATAGGGACCTTTGTGGAACTAGTAGGTTGTGAATGATTAGCAGATTGTACCTCAGTCCCTATACTGATAAATGACTACTGCAGTATAGGGCTGCAGTCAGCAGTAGTGCACCTCAACCCTATATATTGTGGACCTATACGAGTCCTTAAGGAATTGCAGACTGTATCTCACTCAACCCTATGTACTGTAGTACCGTATACCTTACCAGTCCTTATAAGGACCTTTGTGGAACTAGTAGGTTGTGAATGATTAGCAGATTGTACCTCAGTCCCTATACTGATAAAGGACTGCTGCAGTATAGGGCAGCAGTCAGCAGTAGTGCACCTCAACCCTATATATTGTGGACCTATACCAGTAATTAAGGAATAGCAGACTGTACCTCACTCGACCCTATGTACTGTAGTACCCTATACCTTACCAGTCCTTATAAGGACCTTTGTGGAACTAGTAGGTTGTGAATTATTAGCAGATTGTACCTCAGTTCCTATACTGATAAAGGACTGCTGCAGTATAGGGCAGTAGTCAGCAGTAGTGCACCTCAACCCTATATATTGTGGACCTATACCAGTCCTTAAGGAATAGCAGACTGTACCTCACTCAACCCTATGTACTGTAGTACCCTATACCTTACCAGTCCTTATAAGTACTTTTGTGGAACTAGTAGGTTGTGAATGATTAGCAGACTGTACCTCAGTCCCTATACTGATAAAGGACTGCTGCAGTATAGGGCAGCAGTCAGCAGTAGTGCACCTCAACCCTATATATTGTGGACCTATACCAGTAATTAAGGAATAGCAGACTGTACCTCACTCAACCCTATGTACTGTAGTACCCTATACCTTACCAGTCCTTATAAGGACCTTTGTGGAACTAGTAGGTTGTGAATGATTAGCGGACTGTACCTCAGTCTCTATACTGATAAAGGACTGCTGCAGTATAGGGCAGCAGTCAGCAGTAGTGCACCTCAACCCTATATATTGTGGACCTATACCAGTCCTTAAGGAATTGCAGACTGTACCTCACTCAACCCTATGTACTGTAGTACCGTATACCTTACCAGTCCTTATAAGGACCTTTGTGGAACTAGTAGGTTGTGAATGATTAGCAGATTGTACCTCAGTCCCTCTACTGATAAAGGACTGCTGCAGTATAGGGTTGCAGTCAGCAGTAGTGCACCTCAACCCTATATATTGTGGACCTATACCAGTCCTTAAGGAATAGCAGACTGTACCTCACTCAACCCTATGTACTGTAGTACCCTATACCTTAACAGTCCTTATAAGGACCTTTGTGGAACTAGTAGGTTGTGAATGATTAGCAGACTGTACCTCAGTCTCTATACTGATAAAGGACTGCTGCAGTATAGGGCAGCAGTCAGCAGTAGTGCACCTCAACCCTATATATTGTGGACCTATACCAGTCCTTAAGGTATAGCAGACTGTACCTCACTCAACCCTATGTACTGTAGTACCCTATACCTTACCAGTCCTTATAAGGACCTTTGTGGAACTAGTAGGTTGTGAATGATTAGCAGATTGCACCTCAGTCCCTATAGTGATAAAGGACTGCTGCAGTATAGGGCAGCAGTCAGCAGTAGTGCACCTCAACCCTATATAAAGTGGACCTATACCAGTCCTTAAGGAATTGCAGACTGTACCTCACTCAACCCTATGTACTGTAGTACCGTATACCTTACCAGTCCTTATAAGGACCTTTGTGGAACTAGTAGGTTGTGAATGATTAGCAGATTGTACCTCAGTCCCTATACTGATTAAGGACTGCTGCAGTATAGGGCAGCAGTCAGCAGTAGTACAACTCAACCCTATATATTGTAGACCTATACCGGTCCTTAAGGAATAGCAGACTGTACCTCACTCAACCCTATGTACTGTAGTACCCTATACCTTACCAGTCCTTATAAGGACCTTTGTGGAACTAGTAGGTTGTGAATGATTAGCAGACTGTACCTCAGTCCATATACTTATAAAGGACTGCTGCAGTATAGGGCAGCAGTCAGCAGTAGTGCACCTCAACCCTATATATTGTGGACCTATACCAGTCCTTAAGGAATAGCAGACTGTACCTCACTCAACCCCTATTTACTGTAGTACACTATACCTTACCAGTCCTTATAAGGACCTTTGTGGAACTAGTAGGTTGTGAATGATTAGCAGACTGTACCTCAGTCCCTATACTGATAAAGGACTGCTGCAGTATAGGGCAGCAGTAAGCAGTAGTGCACCTCAACCCTATATATTGTGGACCTCTACCAGTAATTAAGGAATAGCAGACTGTACCTCACTCAACTCTATGTACTGTAGTACCCTATACCTTAACAGTCCTTATAGGGACCTTTGTGGAACTAGTAGGTTGTGAATGATTAGCAGACTGTACCTCAGTCTCTATACTGATAAAGGACTGCTGCAGTATACGGCAGCAGTCAGCAGTAGTGCACCTCAACCCTATATATTGTGGACCTATACCAGTCCTTAAGGAATTGCAGACTGTACCTCACTCAATCCTATGTACTGTAGTACCGTATACCTTACCAGTCCTTATAAGGACCTTTGTGGAACTAGTAGGTTGTGAATGATTAGCAGACTGTACCTCAGTCCCTATACTGATAAAGGACTGCTGCAGTATAGGGCAGCAGTCAGCAGTAGTGCACCTCAACCCTATATATTGTGGACCTATACCAGTAATTAAGGAATAGCAGACTGTACCTCACTCAACCCTATGTACTGTAGTACCCTATACCTTACCAGTCCTTATAAGGACCTTTGTGGAACTAGTAGGTTGTGAATGATTAGCAGATTGTACCTCAGTCCCTATAGTGATAAAGGACTGCTGCAGTATAGGGCAGCAGTCAGCAGTAGTGCACCTCAACCCTATATATTGTGGACCTATACCAGTCCTTAAGGAATAGCAGACTGTACCTCACTCAACCCTATGTACTGTAGTACCCTATACCTTACCAGTCCTTATAAGGACCTTTGTGGAACTAGTAGGTTGTGAATGATTAGCAGACTGTACCTCAGTCCCTATACTGATAAAGGACTGCTGCAGTATAGGGCAGCAGTCAGCAGTAGTGCACCTCAACCCTATATATTGTGGACCTATACCAGTCCTTAAGGAATTGCAGACTGTACCTCACTCAACCCTATGTACTGTAGTACCGTATACCTTACCAGTCCTTATAAGGACCTTTGTGGAACTAGTAGGTTGTGAATGATTAGCAGATTGTACCTCGGTCCCTATACTGATTAAGGACTGCTGCAGTATAGGGAAGCAGTCAGCAGTAGTACACCTCAACCCTATATATTGTGGACCTATACCAGTCCTTAAGGAATAGCAGCCTGTACCTCACTCAACCCTATGTACTGTAGTACCCTATACCTTACCAGTCCTTATAAGGACCTTTGTGGAACTAGTAGGTTGTGAATGATTAGCAGACTGTACCTCAGTCCCTATACTGATAAAGGACTGCTGCAGTATAGGGCAGCAGTCAGCAGTAGTGCACCTCAACCCTATATATTGTGGACCTATACTGGTCCTTAATCAATAGCAGACTGTACCTCACTCAACCCTATGTACTGTAGTAACCTATACCTTACCAGTCCTTATAAGGACCTTTGTGGAACTAGTAGGTTGTGAATGATTAGCAGACTGTACCTCAGTCCCTATACTGATAAAGGACTGCTGCAGTATAGGGCAGCAGTCAGCAGTAGTGCACCTCAACCCTATATATTGTGGACCTATACCAGTCCTTAAGAAATAGCAGACTGTACCTCACTCAATCCTATGTACTGTAGTACCCTATACCTTACCAGTCCTTATAAGGACCTTTGTGGAACTAGTAGGTTGTGAATGATTAGCAGACTGTACCTCAGTCCATATACTGATAAAGGACTGCTGCTGTATAGGGCAGCAGTCAGCAGTAGTGCACCTCAACCCTGTATATTGTGGACCTATACCAGTCCTTAAGGAATAGCAGACTGTAAGTCACTCAACCCTATTTACTGTAGTACCTGTAAGGGATCTTCCCGGGGTAGGGTGTGTTTGGACACAGTTCACAGCAGACTTGGAATTTGATAAAGCAGATCTTGGCGTTTATTCGTGGTACAAACAGTCCAGCAAACAAAATATACAGCAACACCGTGCTTTCTAAGTACAACAAAAATAAAAGTCCTAGCCCGGCTGGGCGCTTACTAACAGGTTCTGCTCACCTATCTGACACTTACAAACACAGCGTCTTTCGCCTGGATATCGCAGGGTGAGTTTTAGCTCCAGCAGTGGCTGTGCTTGCAGCTTCCTTCAACACACAGATTGTTCATTCCCTGGCTGAGAAGCAATCACCTGCAGACCCTACAGAGCCTTTAGCTTCCCAGGCTAATTAGGATCCAAGCTCACCTGATCCCAAACCCAGAACTGGATCGGGGGATGTGGAATGACAGGTCCCTCTACCAAACCTACCTGCCATTCCATATAAACCCAGGCCCGGCAAAATTAAATAACAACTCAGCAGCATATCGCTGCTGAGAAACTGATCCATCCTGGATTTACCATCTCACACTGTGTAGCAACCTAGGTGAGATGTACACCCCCTCGATCACTTCTCCAGTGACATGTCTACATATCCCCCCCCTCTTTTTCAGACCGGAGGGCTGAGCCTTTTGTCCCCACAGACAACTTACCCTTGACAATGCGTCAGCATTTGCCTGTAATTTCCCTGGCCTGTGTTCCACAGTGAAATTAAAGTTTTGTAGGGAGAGAAACCATCTAGTCACTCTTGCATTTCTCTCCTTGTTTAACTTCATCCATGTTAGGGGGGCATGGTCTGTCACCAACTTGAATTTCCTGCCTAGCAAGTAATACTTTAAAGATTCTAGGGCCCACTTCACTGCCAAACATTCTCGCTCCACAATGGCATAATTTTTCTCGGCCGGGGTTAGTTTTCTACTCAAGTACGTCACCGGATGCTCCTCACCATTCACTACTTGTGAGAGTACTGCACCTAAGCCTGTGCTAGAGGCATCTGTCTGGACCAGAAATTCTCGCCTGAAATCGGGGGTGACTAACACAGGTGGTTGGCACAAGGCAGACTTAAGGCTTTGGAAAGCCTCCTCGGCCTCTGGGGTCCACGTGACCATTGCTGTCTTTCCGCCCTTTGTCAAGTCAGTTAGCGGAGCAGCAACTGAGGCAAAGTTCGGCACAAATCTACGGTAATAACCCGTAATACCCAGGAAAGCTCTAACCTGTTTCCTTGTCAGGGGTCTAGGCCAATTCTGTATTGCCTCAATTTTATTTAGCTGTGGCCTAACCAATCCTCTTCCAACAATGTAGCCCAGATATTTGGCCTCTTCTAGGGCTAGAGCACACTTCTCGGCATTTATGGTCAACCCTGCATCACTTATGGCATCCAACACGGCCTGTACCTTACAGAGGTGACTTTCCCAATCAGGGCTAAAAATGACCACATCATCGAGGTAGGCGGCTGAGTAATCACGATGTGGTCGCAGAATCAAGTCCATCAACCTCTGGAAAGTTGCAGGCGCTCCATGTAACCCGAACGGCATCACTACATACTGGAATAGCCCATCAGGGGTGGAGAAAGCAGTTTTCTCTTTAGCCTCGTTAGAAAGTGGAATCTGCCAATAGCCCTTTGTGAGATCGAGGGTGGTTATGTACCTGGCGTTACCCAACTTCTCAATCAACTCATCTACCCTGGGCATAGGATACGCATCGAACTTGGAGATCTCATTCAACTTTCTGAAATCGTTACAGAACCTCCAAGTTCCATTGGGCTTTGGGATTAGCACAATTGGGCTGGACCATTCACTCTGTGACACCTCAATTACCCCCAGAGCAAGCATGCGTTTTACCTCGGCAGATACGGCTTCCCTACGTGCCTCGGGTATCCTATAGGGCTTAAGGTTTACTCTGCTTCTAGGCTCAGTTTCAATGTGATGATGGATGAGGTGTGTACGCCCTGGGAGGTCAGAGAACTTGTTTTTGTTTTTCTGTAAAAATTCCTGAGCCTCCTGTTTCTGTGACACTGATAGAGTATCACCTACCTTGACTGGAGGGATTGGTTGTGACAAATTATTAACAGTATTTGTCGCCCCCAAGGATTCCCTGTCTTTCCAGGGCTTGATCAAGTTTATGTGATAAACTTGGAAAGGCTTCCTTCTACCTGGTTGGTGCACCTTGTAGTTCACCTCACTGATCTTTTCAACAATTTCATAAGGACCTTGCCACTTCGCTAAGAATTTACTCTCAACAGTGGGGACTAGTATAAGGACCCTATCGCCTGGGTTGAATGTCCTGATTCTTGCGGACCGGTTGTAAATTCTACTTTGGGCCTCTTGAGCTCTCTGGAGGTGTTCCCTTACCAGGGGCATTACAGTGGCTATACGGTCCTGCATTTGTGCTACATGCTCAATAACACTCTTGTATGGGGTGGACTCATTCTCCCATGTCTCTTTTGCAATGTCTAGTAGACCCCTAGGGTGATGACCATAGACCAACTCGAATGGTGAGAACCCTGTGGACGCTTGGGGCACCTCCCTAATAGCAAACATGAGGTAGGGTAATAAATGATCCCAGTCACGACCATCTTTTGCCACCACTTTCTTCAACATATGTTTCAAAGTTTTATTAAATCTCTCCACCAATCCGTCCGTCTGGGGGTGGTACACAGAGGTACGGATGTGTGAGATTTTAAATAGTCTGCATAATTCCTTCATTACTTTCGACATAAATGGCGTACCTTGGTCAGTTAGGATTTCTTTGGGGATCCCAGTCCTAGAGAACATATAAAACAACTCACGTGCAATTGTTTTAGATGCAGTGTTTCTTAAGGGTACAGCCTCAGGATAGCGGGTCGCATAATCCAGGACTACCAAAATATACTGGTGTCCTCTAGCTGACTTTACAATGGGACCCACTAAATCCATGGCAATACGCTCAAAAGGCACCTCTATAATAGGGAGCGAAACCAAAGGACTGCGAAAATGTGACACTGGGGCACTAACCTGACATGTGGGGCACGACTCACAGTATTTTTTAATGTCATCATATATGGCCGGCCAAAAAAACCTCTGGAGAACCCTCTCTCGCGTTTTGTCAGTCCCCAAGTGTCCCCCAAGAACATGGTTATGTGCCATGTCAAGCACCTGACGCCGGTACGGCTTAGGTACCAGAAGCTGTTCCACAATCTCATCTTTAACCTTATTGACTCTATAGAAAAGATCATTAGTCACCGAAAAATGTGGAAATCTTTTTTCAGCATCTGGTTCCTGAGGTACCCCGTTCATAACAGCAACCTGCTCTCTCGCATTTTTGAGAGTGGGGTCCTGTAATTGTGCAGTCCCAAAATTATCGCTAGACACCTCTAAGTCTAGTATATTTTGCTCAGTGGGAGGAGCCTCCTCCTCCCCAGCCAGGACCTGCAAAGGAAAACAATCATTTTCATCCTGCACATTTTTATCATTCACAGTGGACAAGGCAACCCCCTTAGAGGTATCCTCACTCCTTTTGGGGATTTTTCTTTTTTCCCAAAGAGCCCAGAATAATGGAAAATCGCGCCCCAATATTACATTATGCATGAGGTTTTTAACCACACCCACTTCATATTGTACGGTGCCTTGTTCAGTCCCGACTTTAGCCAGCACTATAGGGTACACTTTTGTATCACCATGTATGCACACAACACTCATATGCTTTTTAGACTCTAAGTCCCCAGTCACCAGGCTAGCATGCACCAAGGTTACAAGGCTTCCTGAGTCCATTAACGCTTTAACAGGAAAGTCATTGATTGTGATGTTGCAGATTTGCGGTTCAGTCTCTAGTCCAGGAACTGCAGCACAAGATGGTTCCGCAAATAGCGACTGACGCCTGCTAGCGTCACATTCCATGGGTTCAGAGGTAAGAGGGCAATGGGCCGACACGTGTCCCGCCTCATGGCATCTCCAACACTGGATAGGGCCTGGTCTCTTTGGCAAGGAGTCCTTTTCAGAGCCCCTTAGCCACCCGGGACCATCACCAGTCTTTTGTCCCTGAGACACCACTTGAGCCCTTTTCCCCCCATCAGCACCCCTCCACACTCCCCCAATAGATGGAAGTCTCTTACCAGCTGACGGCACAGATCTGGCGCTCCGGGGAGGTGAAGATGCTGCAGGAACATCACGGAGGTAGTCCTCAGTCGCCTGGAACCTCTCCACAAGGTTGACAAGTTCGTTTGCATTCTTAGGATCACCTTGTCCCACCCAGCGTTGCAAGTCAGTAGGAAGGGCTCGGAGGTAGCGATCCATCACGACCTTCTCTAGGATTTGTGCAGGAGTAGAAGTGTCTGGCTCCAACCACTTTCTTGCCAAATGGATTAGGTCATACATCTGGGACCTCGCTGATTTGTCCAGACTGTAGCTCCAGTTGCGTACCCTCCGGGCACGGACTGCAGTAGTAACTCCTAGTAGGGCAAGCATCTCCTCTTTTAGCCGAGTATAGTCCTTAACCTCTTGCTCACTGAGGTCATAGTAGGCCTTTTGAGGTTCACCTGTTAAATAGGGCGCAATTACCTCTGCCCACTCAGCGGCTGGTAACTTCTCTCGCTCAGCCACGCGCTCAAATACTGTTAGATAGGCCTCAACATCGTCCTCAGCAGTCATCTTTTGCAGTGCTTTCTGCACAGTCCTTCTCCCAGAAAAAATCTCTGAAGCGGCTCCCTCCATTGTGGGTGGATTAGCAACCACAGGCGCCTCTCGATTTACTATCAGGTGCTCGATAAGTTGTTGTTGTGCAGCCATCATCTGCTGTTGTGCAGCCATGGACTGTTCATGTCGTCTATTGGCCTCTGTCTGCGCCTGCTGTTGTGCAGCCATCATCTGCTGTTGTTCAGCCATGGACTGTTCATGTCGTCTATTGGCCTCTGTCTGAGCCTGCTGTTGTTGCAAACTCACTTGCATAAACTGCTTCAGCATCTCCTCCATGTTGCTGGACTGTTTTTGGAGTGTAGTTGCAGCTTTCACCCAGGACATCAGCAGCTGTAGCCAAGTCTGTCCACACCGTTGCCCCTAGCAACCGCGTTGCCCGCTACCTCCACCAATTGTAAGGGATCTTCCCGGGGTAGGGTGTGTTTGGACACAGGTCACAGCAGACTTGGAATTTGATAAAGCAGATCTTGGCGTTTATTCGTGGTACAAACAGTCCAGCAAACAAAATATACAGCAACACCGTGCTTTCTAAGTACAACAAAAATAAAAGTCCTAGTCCGGCTGGGCGCTTACTAACAGGTTCTGCTCACCTATCTGACACTTACAAACACAGCGTCTTTCGCCTGGATATCGCAGGGTGAGTTTTAGCTCCAGCAGTGGCTGTGCTTGCAGCTTCCTTCAACACACAGATTGTTCATTCCCTGGCTGAGAAGCAATCACCTGCAGACCCTACAGAGCCTTTAGCTTCCCAGGCTAATTAGGATCCAAGCTCACCTGATCCCAAACCCAGAACTGGATCGGGGGATGTGGAATGACAGGTCCCTCTACCAAACCTACCTGCCATTCCATATAAACCCAGGCCCGGCAAAATTAAATAACAACTCAGCAGCATATCGCTGCTGAGAAACTGATCCATCCTGGATTTACCATCTCACACTGTGTAGCAACCTAGGTGAGATGTACACCCCCTCGATCACTTCTCCAGTGACATGTCTACATACCCTATACCTTACCAGTCCTTATAAGGACCTTTGTGGAACTAGTAGGTTGTGAATGATTAGCAGACTGTACCTCAGTCCCTATACTGATAAAGGACTGCTGCAGTATAGGGCAGCAGTCAGCAGCAGTGCACCTCAAGCCTATATATTGTGGACCTATACCAGTCCTTAAGGAATAGCAGACTGTACCTCACTCAACCCTATGTAATGTAGTACCCTATACCTTACCAGTCCTTATAAGGACCTTTGTGGAACTAGTAGGTTGTGAATGATTAGCAGACTGTACCTCAGTCCATATACTGATAAAGGACTGCTGCTGTATAGGGCAGCAGTCAGCAGTAGTGCACCTCAACCCTATATATTGTGGACCTATACCAGTCCTTAAGGAATAGCAGACTGTAAGTCACTCAACCCTATGTACTGTAGTACCCTATACCTTACCAGTCCTTATAAGGACCTTTGTGGAACTAGTAGGTTGTGAATGATTAGCAGACTGCACCTCAGTCCCTATACTGATAAAGGACTGCTGCAGTATAGGGCAGCAGTCAGCAGTAGTGCACCTCAACCCTATATATTGTGGACCTATACCAGTCCTTAAGGAATAGCAGACTGTACCTCACTCAACCCTATTTACTGTAGTACCCTATACCTGACCAGTCCTTATAAGGACCTTTGTGGAACTAGTAGGTTGTGAATGATTAGCAGACTGTACCTCAGTCCCTATACTGATAAAGGACTGCTGCAGTATAGGGCAGCTGTCAGCAGTAGTGCACCTCAACCCTATATATTGTGGACCTATACCATTCCTTAAGGAATAGCAGACTGTACCTCACTCAACCCTATGTAATGTAGTACCCTATACCTTACCAATCTTTATAAGTACCTTTGTGGAACTAATAGGTTGTGAATGATTAGCAGACTGTACTTCAGTCCCTATACTAATAAAGGACTGCTGCAGTATAGGGCAGCAGCCAGCAGTAATGCACCTCAACCCTATATATTGTGGGCCTATACCAGTCCTTAAGGAATTGCAGACTGTACCTCACTCAACCCTATGTACTGTAGTACCGTATACCTTACCAGTCCTTATAAGGACCTTTGTGGAACTAGTAGGTTGTGAATGATTAGCAGATTGTACCTCAGTCCCTATACTGATAAAGGACTGCTGCAGTATAGGGCAGCAGTCAGCATTAGTGCACCTCAACCCTATATATTGTGGACCTATACCAGTAATTAAGGAATAGCAGACTGTACCTCACTCAACCCTATGTACTGTAGTACCCTATACCTTACCAGTCCTTATAAGGACCTTTGTGGAACTAGTAGGTTGTGAATGATTAGCAGACTGTACCTCAGTCCCTATACTGATAAAGGACAGCTGCAGTATAGGGCAGCAGTCAGCAGTAGTGCACCTCAACCCTATATATTGTGGACCTATTCCAGTCCTTAAGGAATAGCAGACTGTACCTCACTCAACCCTATGTACTGTAGTACCCTATACCTTACCAGTCCTTATAAGGACCTTTGTGAAACTAGTAGGTTGTGAATGATTAGCAGACTGTACCTCAGTCCCTATACTGATAAAGGACTGCTGCAGTATAGGGCAGCAGTCAGCAGTAGTGTACCTCAACCCTATATATTGTGGACCTATACCAGTCCTTAAGGAATAGCAGACTGTACCTCACTCAACCCTATGTACTGTAGTACCCTATACCTTACCAGTCCTTGTAAGGACCTTTGTGGAACTAGTAGGTTGTGAATGATTAGCAGACTGTACCTCAGTCCCTATACTGATAAAGGACTGCTGCAGTATAGGGCAGCAGTCAGCAGTAGTGCACCTCAACCCTATATATGGTGGACCTATACCAGTCCTTAAGGAATAGCAGACTGTACCTCACTCAACCCTATGTACTGTAGTACCCTATACCTTACCAGTCCTTATAAGTACTTTTGTGGAACTAGTAGGTTGTGAATGATTAGCAGACTGTACCTCAGTCCCTATACTGATAAAGGACTGCTGCAGTATAGGGCAGCAGTCAGCAGTAGTGAACCTCAACCCTATGTATTGTGGACCTATACCAGTAATTAAGGAATAGCAGACTGTACCTCACTCAACCCTATGTACTGTAGTACCCTATACCTTACCAGTCCTTATAAGGACCTTTGTGGAACTAGTAGGTTGTGAATGATTAGCAGACTGTACCTCAGTCCCTATACTCATAATTGACTACTGCAGCAGAAGGCAGCAGTCAAGTGTAATATTCTTTCTATAATTGGAAGAAAGAATATTATATGTGTACAAGCCTATTACCATACCAGTCCTGAAAAGAACCTTTGTGGACCTAATAGTAACAGCTAATGATTAAACTGACTGTCCCTGCTGCACACAGCGTCCTGTCCCTCTCTCTACACTGACAAAATCAGGCTGCTTCAACAATCACTAGCACAGCAGTGCCTTAAAACCTATATCCTGAACTACACCTAACACCTATACCATGATACCAGTCCTTAAAAGAACTTTTGTGGACCTAATAGCTAGCGATTTGGGTCACTGCAGTCTCTCCCTGCTCCGCACGGCAACCTCTCCCTATAGTGACAGAAGAAAGAATGTAAAATGGCCTGCCGGATCGGGTCTATTTATAAGTTAGGGGAAATGTCCAAGTGTCCATGTGCTGTAATATCTCAATTGGCTGTCCTGTACCCCATGATGGATGTGTCATCATAGGTCAAAGTTCTTTTACACAGTAAACACGGATGTCCGCCGGCGATCGGGCAGACCGCGAACAGCCGAAATTCGCCGCGAAACGACCGCCGGGCGAACAGTTCGGCCATCCCTACCTGCGAACAGACCTAAACTTCATGTGAACTGTAGAACCCTACTAAAGTATATAGGATTTGAACGTTCAAAATCTAAAGTGATAATTTTAAAGGCTACTATGCAAGTTACTGTCCTAAAAAGTGTTTGGGGACCTGGGTCCTGCCCCAGGGGACATGGATCAATGCAAAAAAAAGTTTTAAAAACGTCAGGTTTTTTTCGGGAGCAGTGAATTTAATAATGATTAAAGTGAAACAATAAAAGTGTAATATTCTTTTAAATTTCATACCTGGGGGGTGTCTATAGTATGCCTGTGAAGGGGCGCATGTTTCCCATGCTTAGAACTGTCCCTGCACAACTGTCCCTGTCATTTCTGCAGAAAAAAAATCATTTAAAATCACTCGCGGCTATAATGAATTGTCGGCTCCCGTAAGACAGAGAACACTCATTGAAAGTCATTGATAAAAAAAAATGTGGGGTTCCCCCAAATTCAATTACCAGGCCCTTCAGGTCTGGTATGGATATTAAGGGGAACCCCACGTCAAATTTAAAAAAAAAAGAACCATGTCCCCATGTTGATGGGGACAAGGGCCTCATCCCCACAACCCTGGCCGGTGGTTGTGGGGGTCTGCGGGCGGGGGGTTTATCAGAATCTGCAAGCCCCCTTTAACAAGGGGACCCCCAGATCCCGGCCCCCCCCTGTTTGAAATGGTAAGGGGGTCAGGTGAGGGGTGGCCCCGCCATCCACATATAACAAATGTCAGGCCGCCGGGATCCCGCAGTGTCTCCTGCATGGAGACAGAAGATGGATGGATGCGCTGCGCTGGATCAGATCAGCCATCGCTGGACCCCGGAGAGATGATCATCCGACGCTGGATAGCAAGAGTGGATTACCACCGCTGGAATCTTTTTTTTTTAATAAAGGAATTTTTCAAAAGCGTGTTTGTCTTATTTAACTATTTTTTAGTTTCATTGTGAAATGGTAAGGGTACTTTTGTATCCCCTCACCATTTCAAACAGGGGGGGCGGGATCTGGGGGTCCCCTTGTTAAAGAGGGCTTCCAGATTCTGATAAGCCCCCCGCCCGCAGATCCCCACAACCACCGGCCAGGGTTGTGGGGATGAGGCCCTTGTCCCCATCAACATGGGGACATGGAGCTTTGAGAGGTCGCAGACCCCCAAAGCATCCTCCCAGTGTTGAGGGCATGTGGCCTGGGCTGGTCACGAGGGGGCACTCTCTCGTCCCCCCCTCTTTTCCTGCGGCCTGCCAGGTTGCGTGCTCGGATAAAGGGTCTGGTATGGATTTTTAGGGGGAACCCCAGGTCAATTGTTTTTTAAATTTGACACGGGGTTCCCCTTAATATCCATACCAGACCTGAAGAGCCTGGTAATTGAATTTGTAGGAACCCCACGTTTTTTTTTTTTTTAAAGATTTTTATCAATGACTTTCAATGACTGTTCTCTTTATTATGTTCTCAACAATTCATTATAGCCACGAGTGATTTTAAATTACTTTTTTTTCTTCAGAAACGACACTTTGTGCAGGGACAGTTCTAAGTACAGGAAACATGCGCCCCTTCACAGGCATACTATAGACACCCCCCCGGTACGGAATTTAAAGGAATATTACACTTTTATTGTTTCACTTTAATCATTATTAAAATCACTGCTCCCGAAAAAACTGCAGTTTTTAAAACTTTTTTTTGCATTGATCCATGTCCCCTGGGGCAGGACCCAGGTCCCCAAACACTTTTTAGGACAGTAACTTGCATATTAGCCTTTAAAATGAGCACTTTAGATTTCTCCCATAGACTTGTACAGGGTGTTCGAATTTGCCGCGAACACCCCAAATTGTTCACTGTTCGCTGAACAGGCGAACAGGCAATGTTCGAGTCGAACATTAGTTCAACTCGAACTCGAAGCTCATCCCTAGTTAGCAGCTGTCCCTAAAGGACAATTACAACAGATTCAACGTAATTGTACAGAAATTACTGATTATTACTGATTATTACCAACAGGCCTCTATTTTGAAACAGAGATTCCTAGATAAAGGATATATTGAGAGTGAGATTGATGCAATCATTACGACTGTTGCAGGCATGGACAGGACGGGCATGCTTAACAGGCCAACTAATAATATGAAGGAAGTAGATCAGCCCAATAATAAATTTAGTTGGTCTATGATTACTAGATATTCAAATCAACATTTTTCCATCAAAAAAATTCTCAGTAGACACTGGGATATATTAAAAAATGATAGTACTAGGCCCCATTATCCCTGAACAACCTGTTGTCATCTATAGAGGAGCTCCGTCTTTTAGACAAAATCTAGCTCCAAATGTGATTGACCCTCCTAAAGTGTTGTCATTTTTTCAATCTTTGAAAGTTTTTTTTCCATGTCGGAAATGCAGTATTTGTCAGATAAATACTTTTAGAGAACGGAGAAAATTTCCAATCCACTGTAGTGAATAGATCATATGACATCAAATCATTTATGGCGTGCTGTACTCGCTATATAGTTTATTTAATACAATGCCCTTGTTCAAAGCAATATATCAGACATACTAAATGAGAATTACATGTGAGGTTAGCTGAACATGTGGGGAACATTAAACGTGGTTTTAAAAAACATAATTTATCCAGACACTATGATAAATGCCATAATAGAAAACTAGAAGGTACTATTTTTTTAGCTTTAGATAAAGTCCAATCTCATTGGAGGGGAACTAATATGGTGAGATCCATCTCACAACTTGAAACGAGGTGGGTTTTTGATATGCGTTCTTATGTACCTTTTGGTGTAAACGTGGACTGGGATATAAATAGTTTTATTAGTAATTCATAATAAAAAAATGTTTTTTCTCTGCAGTGCACTCCGCAGCCGCCCCGGAGATATGTGAACCGGCTCTATAGGGAGCCGGTCGCATTCTCCTACTATGCAAATTAGATGCAGGGAAACACACATCTGGGTCGCATAGGTGTGAATGGGGGCTAAGAGCAGCTTGCAGAATTATGTACACAGGTCATTGCTAGCATTTTTAATATTTTATTTTTTTGTATTTTATTGGAATTATATGAAATACTGCTATGTGTATATAGCAATATATATTATATAAATCTCTGTATATTTGTATACATTTTTTATTGAATTTTTTAATAATTCTTTGTTCCATAGTGGTCATATATCCCTTGCGGTTTTTGCATAATCTCTCTCCACCCATATTATTGGATTTTATGTGTCCGATAACTGGTATCCACCATCTTTTAAGTCTGGCTTTAATATATAAATAAATACTTCTTGCTAAATAATATTTTTTGTTAAATAATATTATTAGCTATGTTCCCATTTTCCATATTTATTTTCTGCCTTGCGGTTCGTCGCAAGTATGGCGGTGCTCTTTTTTATTTTGTTCTGGCTTTCCATCAGTTAAAATGACGGCGCTGGGTATATATACCTAGCGTATGATGACAGTGTCACTGGCCAATCCCCAGACGATGTCAGTTTGCTGATGAAACGCCTAGGGTGGGGCCTTGACAGTGACGTCATCGTGCTAGCCGAAAGACGGTGGATGGATACAGGAACAAGGAAGTAGAGCGATTGTTTTGGCGAGACCGCATTGGAGATTTACAGGCATACTATAGACACCCCCCCAGGTATGAAATTTAAAGGAATATTACACTTTTATTGTTTCACTTTAAGCATTATTAAAATCACTGCTCCCAAAAAAACAGCTGTTTTTAAAACTTTCTTTTGCATTGATACATGTCCCCTGGGGCAGGACCCAGGTCCCCAAATACTTTTTATGACAATAACTTGCATATTAGCCTTTAAAATTAGCACTTTTGATTTTGAACGTTTGAGTCCCATAGACTTTAATAGGGTTCTAAAGTTCACACAAAGTTTAGGTCTGTTCGCAGGTTCTGGTGCGAACCGAAACCTGGGGGTGTTCGGCTCATCCCTACATGGGATATTTGTATGTGTTTTATGACATATGACACAACAGCCATGCCAAAAGACTCAGCCAAACAAAACCCTCCACCTGTAAATCCCAAGGTTAAAGTTCACTATGCCTAGAGTATATTAATAAATTGGTTCCTATACAACAAGAGTTTGATGGATCTGACCCAGTTCTGGCAGAGAAAAAATACAAAGAAAAAGTGATGCTGCTGTCAGTGGCAGCCACACACATCAGGGTGTCACACAGCCTTGCACATTTGCCACTGCTGCTCTTCTCCCTCTCCCCTGCCACAACTGGTCTGTGTAAGGAGAGGGAGAGACACAGACATTGTCAGCATGCCAGCAGCCACATCTATGGTGAGCCCCATCCCCCAACTTGCCAGGAGAGAGGGAACTGTGATTGGCTACCACTGCAGTCAGAGTCCTCTTCCGCTCCTACCATTGTCTATGGTGGATGCAGGAGGTAACCAAATTGTGCTCTCCCTGTTTTAGACACCTACAAGAAGCACTGTAGTAAAATTTGGTGTTATCACTCTCACACTTTCATACTGGTCACTGGAAGTTCAACATGGCACCTCATGTTGCTCTACATAAAGATGGCCTAGGCTATAAAAAGATAGCCAAGACCCTGAAACTGAGCTGCAGCATGGTGGCCAAGACCATACAGAGATTTAACAGGATAGGTTCCACTCAGAACAGGCCTCGCCATGGTCGACCAAAGAAGTGGAGTGCACGTGCTCAGCGTCATATCCAAAGGTTGTCTTTGGGAAATAGACATATGAGTGCTGCCAGCATTGCTGCAGAGGTTGAAGGGGTGGGGGGTCAGCCTGTCAGTGCTCAGACCATACACTGCACATTGAAAAATAGTAAGAAATACAGTGCTGTGACTATAATTTAAAAGCAGCAAACATTACCGAAAGACTTTAGAAAATTGTATGGAGGAATGGTGTAATGCTGTTGCTGAAGTCCACCCGATAGACATGGGCGCCGTCAATAAATTTGTTTCGTTCTGTTCCGTTTCAATTCGTAATAAAATGAATTCGTACTTCGTATTTCGTGTCCGAAATTCCGTTCTGTTTCGTACGAAATACGAATTGTCGTTAACGTGTACGAACGTTCTTTACGATGAATTTAAAGGCAAAAACATTGCTCATTATGCTTATTATGAATTGCAAAAGACTTCTATGATAGAAGTCAATGTAAGTTGCCTGAAGACATCAGTGAAGAACTTTCCTCCTCTCTGGGCAGGCTGCCAAGAAAAGAACAAAGTGATACAAAGTTCTCAGTTTAACCATTTAAAGACTAAATCTTTTCTGACACTTGTTGCTTACAAGTAAAAATCCAGTATTTTCTGCTATAAAATCACTCAGAAGCCCCAAAAAATATATATTTTTTTTTAGCAGAGACCCTAGGGAATAAAATAGCGGTTGTTGCAATATTTTATGTGATGCGGTATTTCTGCAGAGGTCTTTCAAACGCAAGTTAGCCCTTTTTTTTTTCGGTCGACCTCTAGAGAGCACTGACATTAGCAGCGTGACATACAGCAATGACACCTGCACCGTGATAGAGTGATCTGACACCAGCACCGTGATAGAGTGCACTGATATCAGCAGCGTGACATACAGCAACGACACCTGCACCGTGATATACAGCACTGACACCAGCACCGTGATATACAGCACTGACACCTGCACCGTGATAGAGTGATCTGACACCAGCATCGTGATAGAGAGCACTGACATCAGCAGCGTGACATAAAGCACTGACACCAGCACCGTGATATACAGCACTGACACCTGCACTGTAAGCAGCCCCAGGAGGAAGTCAGCATAGCACAGGGATGGTGGGAGCCCCTCATAATAAGCAGCCACAGGAGGAAATCAGCACAGCACAGGGATGGTGAACTTTACAAACCTACAGGTCATATTTGCAGCCACAAAATAATTACTATCTGTGCACACATAGTCCCGCCACATGGCCAATGACATAACACATGTATGAGGTGAATCTGGGATCGACAACTACAAGCATTCTTTTTTTATATGTGAAATTCTGAAAATTCAGGAATCTTGAGACAATGGAGGCGAGGGAAGGTCAGGGTAGGCAAAGAAGAGGGTGCAGGAGATGATCACCAGCACCAGCACCATGATATAGAGCACTGACACCTGCACCGTGATAGAGTGATCTGACACCAGCACTGTGACATAACACATGTATGAGGTGAATCTGGGATCGACAACTACAAGCATTCTTTTTTTATATGTGAAATTCAGAAAATTCAGGAATCTTGAGATAATGGAGGTGAGGGAAGGTCAGGGTAGGCAAAGAAAAGGGTGCAGGAGATGATCACCAGCACCAGCACCATGATATAGAGCACTGACACCTGCACCGTGATAGAGTGATCTGACACCAGCACCGTGACATAACACATGTATGAGGGGAATCTGGGATCGACAACTACAAGCATTCTTTTTTTATATGTGAAATTCTGAAAATTCCGGAATCTTGAGACAATGGAGGCGAGGGAAGGTCAGGGTAGGCAAAGAAGAGGGTGCAGGAGATGATCACCAGCACTGTGATATAGAGCACTGACACCTGCACCGTGATAGAATGATCTGACACCAGCACCGTGACATAACACATGTATGAGGTGAATCTGAGATCGACAACTACAAGCATTCTTTTTTTATATGTGAAATTCTGAAAATCTGGAATCTTGAGATAATGGAGGCAAGGAAAGGTCAGGGTAGGCAAAGAAGAGGGTGCAGGAGATGATCACCAGCACCGTGATATAGAGCACTGACACCTGCACCGTGATAGAATGATCTGACACCAGCACCGTGACATAACGCATGTATGAGGTGAATCTGAGATCGACAACTACAAGCATTCTTTTTTTATATGTGAAATTCTGAAAATTCAGGAATCTTGAGATAATGGAGGCGAAGGAAGGTCAGGGTAGGCAAAGAAGAGGGTGCAGGAGATGATCACCAGCACCAGCACCGTGATATAGAGCACTGACACCTGCACCGTGATAGAGTGATCTGACACCAGCACCGTGACATAACACATGTATAAGGTGAATCTGGGATCGACAACTACAAGCATTCTTTTTTTATATGTGAAATTCTGAAAATTCTGGAATCTTGAGATAATGGAGGCGAGGAAAGGTCAGGGTAGGCAAAGAAGAGGGTGCAGGAGATGATCACCAGCACCGTGATATAGAGCACTGACACCTGCACCGTGATAGAATGATCTGACACCAGCACCGTGATATAACATATGTATGAGGTGAATCTGAGATCGACAACTACAAGCATTCTTTTTTTATATGTGAAATTCTGAAAATTCAGGAATCTTGAGATAATGGAGGCGAGGGAAGGTCAGGGTAGGCAAAGAAGAGGGTGCAGGAGATGATCACCAGCACCAGCACCGTGATATAGAGCACTGACACCTGCACCATGATAGAGTGATCTGACACCAGCACCGTGACATAACACATGTATGAGGTGAATCTGGGATCGACAACTACAAGCATTCTTTTTTTATATGTGAAATTCAGAAAATTCCGGAATCTTGAGACAATGGAGGCGAGGGAAGGTCAGGGTAGGCAAAGAAGAGGGTGCAGGAGATGATCACCAGCACCAGCACCGTGATATAGAGCACTGGGCAGCCTGCCCAGAGAGGATGAAAGTCCTTCACTGATGTCTTCAGGCAACTTACATTGATTTCTATCACAGAAGTCTTTTGCAAGTCATAATAAGCATAATGACTGAGATCCGGAATTCGTAAACAAAAGTTCGTATTCCGTACAGAATTCGGACGCACAGCAATTCGTATTTCGGATCCTCCCGAACGTAGGAATTTCTAAAAATTTGAGATTCGTACGAAACGAATCGCACATGTCTACCACCCAATGCGTTTTGTCCACTTAGACGTCATCTGGGGTAGAGCCCCATACCCCAGATGATGTCTAAGTGGACAAAACACATTGGGTGGACTACAGCAACAGCATTACGCCATTCCTCCATACAATTTTCTAAATAAGCCTGATTTTTCTTCAAAACATATGAGTGTTCTTAATCTTCTTTTTTAACTCGATTAGAATACCTTTTAAACATTATTGCACTATGCAAGTTCTTTTTAATTTTCGATCTACCATATTTGAATACGTCTGAATACGTAGAGCTCTGATGATCAACACCTGCTCGTTGTCCATCTTCTGTGAATGTACCAGCATAATATAGAGTGAAGCTTCGGAGATTGCCCATGAAGCAGTGGTCTGCAACTTTTTCCATTAAAAGCCTATCACGACTTGCGAGGCGTATGCCTTCCCAAGTCTGTGAGTTCTGGTAGTGTCGCCTTGTGATCACGGAAAATCTTTATTATTGAGACTATAATCTTATTCACATTTCTACATATATATATGTACAAGCGTGATAAAGCCAACACGTATATTTTTTGGTCCATCTATGGTCTATAATCAGGTCACCTATTGGATATAATTCACAGCTTATTGGACTCTTCACTTGTTCATCTATAATAACATTGATCACCAATTTTATATTATTCAGTTTTTTGGACTTTTCACTTGTTTTTCTGTAATAAGATTGCATATTATAATTTTTTTCATAACCAGCACTTATGATATATAGGTCTTTACTTGTATCTAGTGAAGGCCGAACGGTTCGCCCGGTGGTCGTTTCGAGGCAAATTTCGGCTGTTTGCGGTCCGCCCGATCGGCGGACTATTGCCGCTGTTCGCCCGGCGGACTTCCGTGTTTACTGTGTAAAAGAACTTTGACCTATGATGACACATCCATCATGGGGTACAGGACAGCCAATTGAGACATTACAGCACATGGACACTTGGACATTCCCCCTAACTTATAAATACACCCGATCCGGTGGACATTTTACATTCTTTCTTCTGTCACTATAGGGAGAGGTTGCTGTGTGGAGCAGGGAGAGATTGCAGTGACCCAAATCGCTAGCTATTTGGTACACAAAAGTTCTTTTCAGGACTGGTATAGGTGTTAGGTGTAGTTCAGGATATAGGTTTGAGGCACTGCTGTGCTACTGATTGTTGCAGCAGCCTGAGTGTCTTTTGTCAGTTTAGAGAAAGGGACAGGACGGTGTGTGCTGCAGGGACAGTCAGTTTAGTCATTAGCTGTTACTATCAGGTCCACAAAAGTGCTATTCAAGTTATTGTTCCAGTAGCCTCTGTTTTGTCAGTTTATATAGGGACAGGCAGGAAGCTGTGTGTGAGGCAGTGAGGGTCAGTTTAATCAGTAGCTGTTACTATATTAGGTCCACAAAGGTTCTTTTCAGGACTGGTATCAGTGGTATGGTAATAGGCTTGTACACGTATAATATTCTTTCTTCCAAATATAGAAAGAATATTATACTTGACTGCTGCCCTTCTGCTGCAGTCTGCTAATCAGTCACAACCTACTTTTTCCACAAAGGTCCTTATAAGGACTGGTAACCTGGTGTAGGGTGCTATAGTACATAGGGTTGAGTGAGGCACAGTCTGCTACTCTATAAGGACTGGCATAGGTCCACAATACATAGGGTTGAGGTGCACTACTGCTGACCGCTGCCCTATACTGCAGCAGTCCCTCATCGGTATAGGGACTGACGTACAGTCTGCTAATTAGTCACACACAACCTACTTGTTCCACAAAGGTCCTTATAAGGACTGGTAACCTGGTGTAGGGTGCTATAGTACATAGGGTTGAGTGAGGTACAGTCTGCTATTCTATAAGGACTGGTATAGGTCCACAATACATAGGGTTGAGGTGCATTACTGCTGACCCCTGCCCTATACTGCAGCAGTCCTTTATCAGTATAGGGACTGAAGCCGCGTACACACGGGCGGACTGTATGGCCAACTTAGTCCGTCGAAACACATTTCAGCGGACAGTCCGCTCGTGTGTGGGCTTCAGCGGACTTTTTCAGCGTGCAGTCTGGCGTACTAAGTATTTTGGAATTTCCGTAATACTGTCCGTCATACTTTGGTTTCAGCGGACAATCCGCTCGTGAGTAGGCTAGTTCGACGGACTAAGAATGGCGCATGCTCAGAAAGGATTTACACGGCGGGAGGTTGCATTGCTGTGTATTCGACGTCCTATTTCTAGTCCCGTCGTACGTGTTGTACACGTCATCGCGCAAGCTTTCGACGGACTGTTTGTGCATCCGTGTGTGGTCAAGTCCGTTCATTCGAAAGTATGACGGACTGTCCGTCGGATTGTATGACGGACTAAGTAGGCCATACAATTCACCCGTGTGTACGCAGCTTGAGAGTTTTGTCACAGGGTAATTTAAAAAATGACAGGCAGAGGAAGAGGCAGGCCCTTCAGCAGGGGTGGTAGGGGTAGGGCAGGAGCAACAGGCTTGAGCCAAAGTGGGAAGTTGCAGAAGGTGCGTTCAATTACTTTAAAGGACGCACCAGACTTGGTTGAGTGGCTCAATCAGCCTTACTCTTCTGCACCCTCCTCATCCTCTCGATCTGCACCCTCTTCTTCACTCTCTGCTATGTGCACCCCCAAAGACACTACCACCAACAACACCACCACCACCACATACCTTCCGCTTGAGTCACAGGAATTATTTTCCGATCCATATCAAGACATTTCTGATGCGTAGCCACTCTTGGTATTGGATCAGGAAGAGGAGGTAGCAACAACCGCTACTCAGCAGTCTGACGACAGTACCCAGATCAGCCCAAGGAGGAGGTTGGTCCCCGGTGTTGCTGCCTACTCCGAGATCTCTACTTATAGCGGTGGGGAAGGTGACATCGATGATGACGTGTCTAGTGATGTCACGTGGGTGCCCACAAGAGAGGAAGAGGAGGGGAGTTCAGAGGGAGATATGGACCAGCAGATAGGGAGGAGAAGCAGGAATAACTTACATTGCACAGGAGGGACAAAGCAGACTGCAAATGTATCAGAAGCGAGTCATCGACCATGTACGGTCACATCTGGCGCTCCCAGGACACCGGCACATGGCTCCGCAGTGTGGGCTTTTTTTAACGTGTCCGCTGCTGACAATAGCGTTGCCATCTGCAATCTTTGCAGTCAACGCATTAGTCGCGGTAAGCCCAACACTCACCTAGGGACGACCGCCTTAAGAAGGCACATGAGCAGCCATCACCGAACCCAGTGGGAGCAACGGAACACACAAAGCCACACTCCAGGCTCTCACCGTCCAGCCTCGTCTTCTACTTCTCCTTCTCCTCTCTCCTCACAATTGTCCTCCACTCCACCTTCCATCACGCCAAGCTCACGTTTTTCTGCAAAAAGGCAGGCTTTCGTGGGCCTAATGTTCGAGCGTAAAAAAATGATGACGCCAGATAACCCTCTTGCCCAACGGTTGACGGCTGGCTTGTCAGAACTCATAGCCCGTCAACTACTGCCATATAAACTGGTGGACTCAGAGGCCTTTCGAAAATTTGTGGCCATTGGAACACCACAATGGAAGGTCCCAGAAAGGAAGTATTTCTCACAGAAGGGCATCCCAGAGCTATATGGCCATGTTCAGCGGCAAGTGAATGTATCTCTGGCACACAGTGTCGGTGCCAAGATACATCTGACCACAGACACGTGGTCTAGCAAACACGGGCAGGGAAGGTATATCACTTTTACTGCCCACTGGGTGAACCTTCCGACGGCCGTCAAGCATGTAACCCGTGGCACCTGTGTAGATTTGGTTTTACCGCCATGGATTGCATGCAGGCCTGGCTCTTCTTCTCCTCCTCCTCCTCCTACTCCATCCTCCTCCCTCTCCTCCTCGGCTGACTCCTCCTTTTCCGCTGCTAGCGTCTCTTCCGCTGCGCCGCCCAAGCTCCCCAGAACCTATTCGACATGCCAGGTGAGATGTTGCCATGCCGTGCTGCGTCTGTTGTGCCTGGAAGCCAAGAGCCACACTGGCCCGGCACTCCTTTCAGCTTTGCGTTCACAGGCAGATCAGTGGCTAACACCGCTCAATTTGACAGTTGGTAAAGTGGTGTGTGACAACGGTGACATCTGCTTAGCGCATTGAAACAGGGCAAAATCACGCACGTGCCATGCATGGCACACGTTTTAAATTTGGTCGTGCAACGAATTCGTTGTCAAATACCCTGGGGTCCAGGACATCTTGCGGCAGGCAAGGAAAATCTCGGCCCATTTCAGAAGATCTTACACGGCCATCGCTCGCCTTGCTGACATTCAGCGGCGACACAATCTGCCGGTCAGACGTCTTATTTGTGATTGCCCGACGCGATGGAACTCAACCTTCTATATGCTTGATAGGCTGTTCCAGCAGAAACGTGCAGTTAACGTCTACCTGTATGAACTCTGCGGCAGAACAGGTTCTGGGGAGCTGGGTTTTTTTTCACTGCGCCAGTGGCTGCTCATGCGCGACACATGCAGACTTCTGCGGCCATTTGAGATCACCAAACTGGTCAGTCGCAGCCATGGCGCCATCAGTGACATGGTACCTTATGCCTTCTTTATGGAGCGTGCATTGCGGCATGTCAATGATCAAGCTGTGGAGGAGCAGGAGCGGGAAGATGAGGAAGTCGCAATGCTGGATGAATTCCCAGGGGGGCTACTCTATCTGAGACAAGTCAACAACAGGAGTCTGAAGAGGAGTCAGAGGAGGATGGTGCCGGGGCGAATGAGGAGGAGCAAGAAGAGCATGCTTTAAACCTTTCTGGGACCCCTGTTGTTGTGTGTGGATGGGGAGAGGAGAATGAAGAGGATGACATTATCCTGGATGATGAGCAGGAGCCAGGCCACCACATCGCTTCCAGTTTAGTGCAAATGGGGGCCTTCATGCTCCAGTGTTTTAATAGGGTCCCCCGTATAAAAAGCATAAGGGTCAAGGACCAGTACTGGGTGGCAACGTACTTAGACCCCCAGTACAAACACAAAATGGCGGAAATGCTATCGCCGTCACAGAGGGCTGTCAGAATGCAGCACTTCCAGGCCTTGCTTCGAGAAATGCTGCATTCTGCTTTTGCGTGCGCTGGCAGAGGATCAATTACCACTCCCAGAGAAGGAGTTGCGGGTACCAATGCAACAGCGCCTGCAAGAAGAGGCCGGTTTGAAGATGTGTTGGTGACTTCGGATATGAGGTCATTCTTTCAGCCGACCCATCGACAGGTGTCATCCGGATCCAGCATCAGGGAACGCCTAGACCGTCAGGTGTCCGACTACATCGGGTTAACGGCCGATGTGGACGCTCTGAGTAGAGATGAACCCCTGCACTACTGGGTGGGCAGGCTTGACCTCTGGCCAGAGCTTGCCCAATTTGCAATCGAACTGTTGGCTTGCCCTTCGTCCAGTATCCTGTTCGAAAGGACATTCAGCGCAGCAGGGGGGATCGTGACCGATAAGCATACTCGCCTAGCTCACGACAGTGTTAACTACCTCACATTTCTAAAAATGAATGAGGCATGGATCTCAGAGGAATTCAACACATGTGACCAGTAGACCATGTATATGTCTATAAACAATTTTTCAAATCTAGCACACAGACCTTCTTTCTTTATTTGGCTCACTTCCTTGTCCAAAAAAGCACACCGTAGTATATGCCCGTACCCTCCTCTTTGAAGAGGTTGAGCGGTGTCATATTTCTGCTGGGGCTGCTTATTATGAGGGGCTCCCACCATCCCTGTGCTGTGCTGACTTCCTCCTGGGGCTGCTTATTATGAGGGGCTCCCACCATCCCTGTGCTGTGCTGACTTCCTCATGGGGCTGTACCTCTGCTGTGCATATTATGAGGGGCTCCTGCCATCCCTGTGCTATGCTTATTATGAGGGGCTCCCACCATCCCTGTGCTGACTTCCTCCTGGGGCTGCTTATTATGAGGGGCTCCCACCATCCCTGTGCTGTGCTGACTTCCTCCTGGGGCTGCTTATTATGAGGGGCTCCCACCATCCCTGTGCTATGCTGACATCCTCCTGGGGCTGCTTATTATGAGGGGTTCCCACCATCCCTGTGCTGTGCTGACTTCCTCCTGGGGCTGTACCTCTGCTGTGCATATTATGAGGGGCTCCCACCATCCCTGTGCTATGCTCATTATGAGGGGCTCCCACTATCCCTGTGCTATGCTCATTATGAGGGGCTCCCACCATTCCTGTGCTATGCTCATTATGAGGGGCTCCCACCATCCCTGTGCTATGCTGACTTCCTCCTGGGGCTGCTTACGGTGCAGGTGTCAGTGCTGTATATCGCGGTGCTGATGTGAGTACTCTCTATCATGGTGCTGCTGTCAGTGCTGTATATCACGGTGCTGGTGTTAGTGCTTTATGTCACGCTGCTGATGTCAGTGCTCTCTATCACGGTGCTGTTGTCAGATGACTCTATCACGGTGCAGGTGTCATTGCTGTATGTCACGCTGCTGATGTCAGTGCTCTCTATCACGGTGCTGCTGTCAGTGCTGTATATCACGGTGCTGGTGTTAGTGCTTTATGTCACGCTGCTGATGCCAGTGCTCTCTATCACGGTGCTGGTGTCAGATGACTCTATCACGGTGCAGGTGTCATTGCCTTATGTCACGCTGCTGATGTCAGTGCTCTCTATCACGGTGCTGTTGTCAGATGACTCTATCACGGTGCAGGTGTCATTGCTGTATGTCGCGCTGCTGATGTCAGTGCTGTATGTCACGGTGCTGGTGTTAGTGCTTTGTGTCACGCTGCTGATGTCAGTGCTCTCTATCACGGTGCTGTTGTCAGATCACTCTATCACGGTGCAGTTGTCATTGCTGTATGTCACGCTGCTGATGTCAGTGCTCTCTATCACGGTGCTGCTGTTAGTGCTGTATATCACGGTGCTGGTGTTAGTGCTTTATGTCACGCTGCTGATGTCAGTGCTCTCTATCACGGTGCTGTTGTCAGATCACTCTATCACGGTGCAGGTGTCATTGCTGTATGTCAAGCTGCTGATGTCAGTGCTCTCTATCACGGTGCTGGTGTCAGATGACTCTATCACGGTGCAGGTGTCATTGCTGTATGTCACGCTGCTGGTGATCATCTCCTGCACCCTCTTCTTTGCCTACCCTGGTCCCTGACCTTCCCTCTCCTCCATTGCCTTCATGCGCTCCACAGTCCTGAATTGTCACAACAATTTCCCATGTAAAAAAAGAATGCTTGTAGTTGTCGATCCCAGATTCACCTCATACATGTGTTATGTCATTGGCCATGTGGTGGGACTATGTTTGCACAGCTATTAATTATTTTGTGGCTGCAAATTTGACCTGTAGGTTTGCAAAGTTCGCCTCCCATTGAAGTCAATGGGGCCCTCCGCGAACGTTACGGTTCGCGAACTATCGGCCACGTTCGCGGTCCGCGTTCGCGAAACGTCCCATCGGAAGTTCGTCCATCACTACTTGTATCGAAATGTTTATTGGTGTGAATTTGACCATTGACATTTATTGTGGTTATTAATAGATTTTCACAATTTATGCACATCTGTACTTTAGCGCAACATCATTTTTTTTTTTTTTCATACACTGCACATTGCATCAAATTGGTTTGCATGGCTGTTGTCCCAGAAGGAAGCCTCTTCTAAAGATGATGCACAAGAAAGCCCGCAAACAGTTTTCTGAAGACATGCAGACTTGGATTACTGGAACCATGTCCTGTGGTCTGATGGGACCAAGATAAACGTATTTGGTTCAGATGGTTTCAAGTGTGTGTGGCAGCAACAGGTGAGGAGTTCAAAGACAAGTGTGGTCAAGCATGGTGGTGGGAGTGTCATGGTCTGGGGCTGCATGGGTGCTGCCGGCACTGGGGGACTACAGTTCATTAACCACCTCAATACAGATCACTTATGCCGTGTACACATGACTGGTTTGCCCATGGGAACGGACTCTGAAGGTTTTTCCGATGGAATTGCGCTGAAACTGTCTTGCGTACACACGATCACACCAAATTCCGACCGTCAAGAACACGGTGGCATACAACATGTACGACGGGACTAGAAAAAGGAAGTTCAATACCCAGTGTGCCACCCTTCTGCTAATCTCGTGTTAGTAGAAGTTTGGTTAGAGATAATTCATGCTTTTTAGAATCTTGCTGTTCAGTTTGTGCTTGTGGGTTTGCATCTGGTTTTCTGTGCATACAGTCAGTTCGTATATGTTTTCAGTGGGTTCTTGTCCACTCTTTGCTGATTTTCAGCTCGCTCTTCACAGGCCTTGCTGTTCTTCAGTGTGTTCTGTTAAGTTCCTTCTGACCAGCTGACTGTTTTGAAACCATGTTGCGGGTACTTACTCGGTGTACAGTTCATGCTGTGTGAGAGCTTGGTGTCAGGGTTCATACTTTGACCCAAGTCCAGTCCATGAACAGCGCAAGGAGGAGTTCATGGACAAAGAATTGGTTACTCCAGCATGACCAATTCTATCATATGCTTCTGCTGCTTGAGATCCAGGAGAATAATCCTGATGATTCCAGGAACTTTCTCCGGATGATGGACCCCGTTTTTCACCATCTGTTGGCTTTGCTCACCCCTTATATTATGAAGCAGGACACCTGCATGTGGCAAGCCATCACTCCGGAGCAGAGGCTACTTGCCACCTTGTGGTACTTGGCGACTGGGAGAAGTCTCCAGAACCTCAAGTTCTCTACAGGCATCTACAGGCATCATTATCCCTGAGACCTGTTCTGCCATCATTCAGGTCCTGCAGAAGGACTATGTTAAGGTAAGCTTTCTCCTTTGTGAATTTAAGTGAGAAACTCCACGCCACGCTGTAAAAAAAAAAACAATAAAAAACTGCTGCTCCCCGCAAAGAGTAATAAACTCCTAATGGCATGTGAAAAAATATACAGTTGCAATAAAAAGTATGTGACCCCTTTTGGAATGATATGGATTTCTGCGCAGGACTTTTTCAGCCAACTTTCACCAAATCACATGTTTTTTCTGCTCTTTACTGTCACCTTTGGTCAACTTCTGTATTGTAGTGTGATCTTTTGCATTGGTTCTGAGCATGCGTGTTTGTACTTTGCGCAAAAGTCCTATGGATTTCTGTACACACGATCAGACTTTTGTTGCCAGAAAGTTTGTCCATTCGCACAGCCAACAAAAGTCAGTTGAAAACTGAAAAAGTTTGTCTGATGGAGCGTACACACGATCGGATGTTGCCTTAAAACAACAAATTTGCATGTTTGTTGTCAAAAAGTCTAATTGTGTGTATGTATGCCTTAAGTCACAACAATAGACAATCACAGTCTGCTTAAACTAATAACACACAAAGAATGAAATGTTATCATGTTTTTATCGAACACACCATGTAAACATTCACAGTGCCGGTGGAAAATGTATGTGAACCCTTGGATTTAATAACTAGTTGAACCTCCTTTGGCAGCAATAACTTCAACCAAACGTTTCCTGTAGATCAGACTTGCACAGCGGTCAGGAGTAATTCTTGACCATTGCTCTTTACGGAACTATTTCAGTTCAGCAATATTCTTGGGATGTCTGGTGTGAATCACTTTCTTGAGGTCATGCCACAGCATCTCAATCGGGTTGAGGTCAGGACCCTAACTGGGCGACTCCAGAAGGCATATTTTCTTCTGTTTAAGCCATTCTGTTGTTGATTTACTTCTATGTTTTGGGTCGTTGTCCTGTTGCAACACCCATCTGTTGAGCTTCAACTGGTGGACAGATGGCCTTAAGTTCTCCTGCAAAATGTCTTGATAAAGTTAGGAATTAATTTTTCCTTTGATGATAGCAATTATACCAGGCCCTGACGCATCAAAACAGGCCCAAACCATGAGGCCCCCACCTTCACAGTTGGGATAAGGTTTTGATGTTGGTGTGCTGTGCCTCTTTTTCTCCACACATAGTGTTGTGTGTTTCTTCCAAACAACTCAAATTTGGTTTCATTTGTCCACAAAATATTATTCCAGTACTGCTGTGGAAGATCCAGGTGCTCTTGTGCAAACTGTAAACGTGCAGCAATGTTTTTTTTGGACAGCAGTGGCTTCCTCTGCGCTATCCTCCCATGAAATCCATTCTTGTTTAGTGTTTTAACTATCATAGGTTCACTAACAGGGATGTTAGCATATGCCAGAGACTTTTGTAAGTCTATACAGTGGTGTGAAAAAGTGTTTGCCCCCTTCCTCATTTCCTGTTCCTTTGCATGTTTGTCACACTTAAGTGTTTCGGAACATCAAACCAATTTAAACAATAGTCAAGGACAACACAAGTAAACACAAAATGCAATTTGTAAATGAAGGTGTTTATTATTAAAGGTGAAAAAAATCCAAACCATCATGGCCCTGTGTGAAAAAGTGATTGCCCCCTAAACCTAATAACTGGTTGGGCCACCCTTAGCAGCAACAACTGCAACCAAGCGTTTGCGATAACGTGCAATGAGGCTTTTACAGCGTCCTGGAGGAATTTTGGCCCACTCATCTTTGCAGAATTGTCCTAATTCAGTTACATTAGAGGGTTTTCAAGCATGAACGGCCTTTTTAAGGTCATACCACAACATCTCAACATCTCAACATCTCAGGGGCGGCACAGTGGTGTAGTGGTTAGCACTCTCACCTAGCAGTAAGAAGGGTCATTGGTTCAAATCCCAACCACGACACTACCTGCCTGGAGTTTGCATGTTCTCCCTGTGCCTGCGTGGGTTTCCTCCGGGTACTCCAGTTTCCTCCCACAATCCAAAGACATGCAGGTAGGTTAATTGGCTTCGGTCCAAAATTGGCCCTAGTATATGAATGGGGACCTTGGATTGTGGGCTCCTTGAGGGCAGGGACCAATGTGAGTGTACAAAGTACAGGGACAATTGTAGACACTCACTCAGGTTGAACTGGATGGACTAGTGTCTTTATTCAACCTTACTAACTATGAAACTATGAAATTTACAAATTGCATTTTGTGTTTACTTGTGTTGTCCTTGACTATTGTTTAAATTGGTTTGATGTTCCGAAACACTTAAGTGTGACAAACATGCAAAGGAACAGGAAATGAGGAAGGGGGCAAACACTTTTCACACCACTGTAGCTGACACTCTAGGATTCTTCTTCACCTCAATGAACAGTCTGTGCTGTGCTCTTGCAGTCATCTTTACAGGACACCCACTCCTAGGGAGAGTAGCAGCAGTGCTGAACTTTCTCCATTTATAGACAATTTGTCTTACCATGGACTGATGAACAGCAAGGCTTTTGGAGATACTTTTATAACCCTTTCCAGCTTTATACAAGTCAACAATTCTTAATCGTAGGTCTTCCTAGAGCTCTTTTGTGCGACACATCATTCACATCAGGCAATGCTTCTTGTGAAAAGCAAACCCAGAACTGGTGTGTGTTTTTTATAGGGCAGAGCAACTGTAACCAACACCTCCAATCTCATCTCATTGATTGGACTCCAGTTTGCTGACACATCACTCTAATTAGCTCTTGGATATCTCATTAGTCTAGGGGTTCACATAATTTTTCCACCCGCACTGTGAATGTTTACATGGTGGGTTCAATAAAAAACATGGTAACATTTAATTCTTTGTGTGTTATTCGTTTAAGCAGACTGTGATTGTCTATTGTTGTGACTTAGATGAAGCTCAGATCACATTTTATGACCAATTTGTGCAGAAATCCATATCATTCCAAAAGGTTTCACATACTTTTTATTGCAACTGTAGATATAGGGGGCATTGTAATTGAATGGTAATAATTTGGTGAATCCCATAATAAAAAATAAAAATCATACAAAAATCACATAGGAAAGTGTAAATTTTAAACATGCACCTATACACATATAAATATATATAATGTCCCAACCAAGTTACAGATATAACATAAAACCAAATCAGTAAGGAAATAATAGTGAACAAATATTTTCATATAAGTCCATAACAGAATAATATGGAAAAAAGACAGCAATCATCCAAATACAATGGTGTCTTCCAACAGAGATTTGTGACCCTTCACCAAACTTAGGAAAACATAAACACCCAGACGTGATATGGATAAGTGATCTGCTTACCAGAACAAATTGACTTCTTTCCTAGGAAAGACAGTCAAACAGCGCTTTTGCAAGATAGTGCCTGCTCACCTTCCACCTCAATGGCAAAGACGGGATATACAATAAAAAGCAAAGAACGTCCATAGCATAATACCGTTTAATAATAAAGATTACAAATGGTTCAACATAACATAGCAAGCACCCACAAAAATAGGCACCACATCCCAAAAAGATATTTCATAAATAATGAGAGAGCAAGAGCAGAGGGATTTTAACGGTGCAACAGATTATATATATTTTAACATATACTTTTGCCAAAAAATTGTTTTTATATTAAATATTTATTGAAATCAAGGTTAAAATTCATTTCCATGCATTCCATGAAATGTACAGACATTAAAAACTTTGGTGGTCATATACAGTACTGGACAACAGTATTTGTCTTAGACACACATTATCCCGACATGTTTTGCAAAAAAAAATTGCTTCCTCAGGGGATGTGGATATTCCAGTATAGGAAGTTCTTCAAACACTGTGCAGATAGTTAGACAGTAAATTGATCCACCTCACAGATTGCCCGTTGCCATAGTAGACTATATGTTGAGACTTCAAACAGGATACGGAGAGTTGATATATTTTACATCTGACACGTGGTGGTTCTAGAGTTTTTTATGGACTTTTCTTTAATTTGAAAATTGGACACTTCACTTTGAAAATTGGACACCTTATTATTGAGAGTTTTTTAGCTCATTTTCTATGTAGTTAAATCACTGTTTTGCACACATTGTGATAAGGGTGTAGATGTTGTAATTTTGCAGCATTTATAACATATTTAAAGATGTGTTATTGTTGTTAATGCACATTTATGATCATGATTGTAACACCAATATTTTTCTCTAGGTATGGGGTATTGATATAATTATTTGATGATATTGTATTTTCATTTTTATATGTTCACATTCCTTTTAGGGGAAGCACACACCCTAAGCTCACCCTTAGGACAGCGCGGTTCTTTTTTTGGGTTATGACTGAGTAATTGTCATTCAAAGTGTGAGAGCACCGAAAGCTGAAAATTGGTCTGGGCAGGAAGGGTGTTTAAGAGCCCAGTAAGCAAGTGGTTAATGATAAAATCAAGTGATATAAAAAGTGGCCAAATGGCTCCATACATTTAAAAGTGCCTAACCCAGCACTGGGGCTGCTGGCTTATCCAATAGGAGTGATGTATGGAGTCACCTCCATTCCAACCTCCGTGGATGGCGTGCGTTCCACCGGCTCACACCGACAACCAGCCAGACCAGACGTTGCGTAGGCAGAAAAGAATGTGACCAGGTACCGCTTCGATGTAGGTTTCATTGCTTTGCGTCTTCAGGAAGCGTACCTGGTCACTAGTGGTCACGTCTTTTATAGTGTAAACAATTAGTATGGGGAAACTTCCAGCCTCAGTCCCGGTCAGAGAACAATGCAAACTTTATTAAATTAACACAAGGTCGCTAACATTAAAAAGAGATGAAATAATACAGTTTCTAATGCTGCGTACACACGATCGGATTATCCAGCGGACTTGGTGTGGGCTCCGGCGGACATTTTGTTCCCAAAAGTCTGGCGGACTAGCACACAGACGGGTGGATTGTCCGCCGGACTTTTGAAATGAACGGACTTGCGCACACACAGAGTAAAGTCCATTCATTTTGAACTTGGCTCCAGGTAGACAGAACTAGCGAAGGAAGTCAATGTCGCCACCTCCATCCGCGAGATTGACACCTCGCTAGCCCCGTCACCTGGTATGGATTTAAAGGGGAAGCCCTATGCCGAAAAAATGGCGTGGGGGTCCCCCCAAAGTCCATAGCAGACCCTTATCCGAGCACGCAGCCCGGCCGGTCAGGAAAGGGGGTGGGGACGAGTGAGTGGGGGTGCTTTGGGGAAGGGGGGCCCTGTGCCCCCCACCCCAAAGCACCTTGTCCCCATGCTGATGAGGACAAGGGCCTCTTCCCGTCAACCCTGGCCTTTGGTTGTTGGGGTCTGCGGGTGCAATCCTGGGCCCATATACACCTATAGCCTAGTCCCTTTAACAATCTATATTCTCAGCTCCATTGTACTGCTTTCCCCGAACCACCCCCTCAAATGTCTCCAAGTGTAATTTGTGGTCTTAAAATCATTTTGAACCCTCTCCCACCCCCTCAAATGGCTTCAAGTGTAATGTGTGGTCTTAAAATCATTTTTCAATTATTTTAATGGTAGGGGGGGCTATTGCAATGCCAGAACATCTTTAAACATTTACATTAATAAAAAAATCTTTTTTATGATAAATTCTTATTTGCTTTTCTTTTTGGCTGTCTCCTAGGTTCTCCTAGTGCACTTGTAGTGCCAAGTGGATTTCCCTTTAGTAAATAAGCCCCTTTGTCACTGAAAACACAAAATGAATTACAAAACTGGTATTGAGTATTGAAAGAAGCCACACACATTGTTGTCGTTTAAAATTTTTATTACTGCGTGCACATTCAAAAATGTTTTTTTGGTAAACAAGATTTTTTAAATATTTTTTTGGTATTTTCTGCATTATTATTTTTTTTTTAATTTCTATTTTAAAACATGTTTTTCTTTATAAAACTATAACGTACCCAACTCTGGAAATTACAAAGTTCAACATGTAAAAGCCAAATTTTGAAGATGCACACAAATTGGGAGTCCAAATGGGTAATGTCAACATGTGCTATCTCCCATCATGGGGGATCAATAGATGTGTTTTGTGGGTGCAATCCCTTCCTCTCACCTACTAGCATTATGAGGAAGGGGTTTCAAACACAAAATGCGTACATTGAGATCCCCTGATGGCAGATGAATTACAAAGAAAATGAAGAACATGATCGATTGAGTTTTAGGGAAAAAGGGATTCGATTATCCCCAAAACATCGATCATGCTCTTCTTTTCTTGCTGCATGGTGTCCAGCCGAGTTTGCATCCTCTCTATCTGGTTGCGCATGTCATCAATGTGGCCATTCCAGGCCATGATCTGTCCAATTAATCTTTGGGCGCTGTCGCTGGAAAATGGCTCTGCTTTCCCTTCCACAAACAGATCATCGCCAAAAATGTTATAAAAAATATGTATTTAGAAATATGCAGGCATAAATAGATTACCTTAAGCTGGGGTGTCAGACACTCATCTGGTGGGGTGCACATCTCACCCACTTCCTCCATCTCTCCTTCCTCCAGATCATCGGGTGGGCTTGGGATAACTACCCAATCAGGCTAGTGAGGTCGGGGGGTCCTGGGATCCTCTGACTGTTGTCTGAGTCTTTTCTCCCCTATGAGAATGAAAAAAAAGGTATACTTAGCACACCGATATTTGAGTCCAGGAATAGGAATATGAAACATTGCTTTGAAGTGGTGTACAATTGTCTGTTTGGTAAAAGATCCAAGTTGAAGACATGATTCAAGTTCCCTTTTAACCAAACTGCAATACTTACATTTTTTGGCCAAGTTTCACAGATGGAGACACCTCAAGTATCCCCTGGAGCCCCTGTGTAGGTTACCCTAAAAAAATGTTCTATGGTGTCCCACACTAAACTAGCACTCCAGATGTTTGGGCAGCACAGTGGTGTAGTGGTTAGCACTGTCGCCTAGCAGTAAAAAGGGTCGCTGGTTCAACTCCCAACCACAACACTACCTGCCTGGAGTTTGCATGTTCTCCCTTTGCCTGCATGGGTTTCCTCCAGTTTCCTCCCACACTCCAAAGACATGTAGGTAGGTTAATTGGCTTCTGTCCAAAATTGGCCCTAGTATATGAATGGGGACCTTGGATCTTGGGCTCCTTGAGGGTAGGGACCGATGTGAGTGTGCAATGTACAGGGATAGGGACAATTGTAGACACTCACTCAGGTTGAACTGGATGGACTGGTGTCTTTATTCAACCTTACTAACTATGTAACTATGTTGAAACAGCTGCTGTGTCCTTTCCTTACATTATACTGAATCGAGTTTTAAAATCATTCTAGTTTAAAATACATCTACACAACAATATCCTAAACTCCTTTTAATAAGAGAAATTATTTAGACCAAAATGCAGGTATAACCCTGTACCAGCAAAATACATCGTATGTATTGGCAAACTAGCGATATTTACAGGCATCGTATGTATTGGCAAATGAACGATATTTACGAACTGTCATATAAACGGAACAATATTAACCAAAAAGCACCTGGATCAGCATGCAAGTTAAGTATCAGAATAAGAACACATGACAAGTACTTACATTTTTTTAAGCACCTTAATTCTTTGAAACTGATCCTGCTCCCGCGTTTTAAGGTGTTAAAGTCTTAATTGGTCTTTAGCCCGTCGTACCCCAAATTGCTGCTCCAGAGTGGTCACAACTGAGGACATTATTTGGTCCTTCCGCAAATTGGGTCGGGGGTACGGACCATTTTTGCCATCATATTACTCCCTCCTCAAGATGTCCACCATTTCCACCATTTCTTCAAAGGCCATGTTGGTTTCCTTAAATCTCCTCCTGGATCTGGGTGTTTGGGGTTCCAGACTTTCCTCTGCACTAGTTCCTTCTAATGTCTCCGCCATCTTTATGTATATACTCCCATTGCGCAAGGAAGAGACGGGGAAAATTAGTCACAAGGAACGTCAGGGGAGGGCGACATGGGCGACACAGGCGGAGCTTGACACACACGCAGTGTATATAAAGCTAGTACGCTGACATACGTATGTCCAAGCAGAAGTAGCGAGCGTCCTTAACGAAGGTAAGATTCAAACTTGGCCCATCAGAGTGGCCTATAGTGCTTCAAAATGTAGACCTATATTGAGATAAGATACTGAGACTTTGGACTGACATAGGTGTTTTTGTTTCTTATCTGTATGTGTTGTGTGTGTGTGTGTGCCCTATATTGTGATAAAGATAATACTGTGAGTTTGGACTGACATTAGTGTTTTGTCTTTCAGAAAGAAATTAATCCCTTTAAGGAGGAAGAATGTATGAGTCGTTTTATTGACCTGTATCAAAATAACAGAAACCTGTGGGAGGTAAAGCACCCCTTGTATTTCAATAAACAAGCAAGGAAGGCAACACTGGGGACACTTCTGGAGTGTGTGAAGACTCCCCCAGGCAGACATTAAGTTTGTGGACGCTAAAATTCGGCTCTTGGGTAATATGTATAGATGGGGGCACAACAAGATACAGAAGTCCCTCAAATCAGGAGCAGCAGCAGATAAGGTTTATGTCCCCAAGCTGTGGTAATACAATAAACTCAGTTTTCTCAATGACCAGATGGAGGCAAGGCAATTGTTTTCGACCCTTCCCTCCACCCTTCCCTCTGTGCCAGCTGAGGTGTCCCAGGAAGAACCGGGCCCTTCCATCCTTGAAGAAGTGGATGCGCCCAGCTGGAGCCAGGTATATATTTTTTGGGGAAATATTGATTGTCCTAATATTAATGAGGTAAAGTAAAATGTTTGAATTGATTACAAATCTATGATTTAATCCCAAAAATTATAATGTATACATATCACTATACAGTAGTGGCCAAAAATGTTGATAAAATCTTGGTGAACAGCTTGAAAAATGCTGGGGTCAAAATGAAAGCCTTTTCTATTCATTGAGAAGTCAATTTGCAAGTCATAAATGGAAAATTGTGTCCGTCTTTTTCTACACAGGATGAGCTCACCCAGGAGGAGGCCATGCCCAGTGGTATAGAGGTGGAGGCCCGGGACCAGTGGTATAGAGAAGGAGGCTGGGACCAGTGGCAGGCAAGAGGTGGCTGGGCCCAGTAGGAACCTCACAGAATGCCAGGTTCCTCCCCTCCGCATTCCCACCAGAAGGCCCAGGAGGATTACCAGAACTGAGGAGGAGTCACTTGCCCTCATTCAGGAAGCTAGCCAGTTTCCCAGTACCCCCCCAATGCTGAAGAGGCTTATGGTACATATTTGGCCACCAGGTTGATGGAACGCAAGAAGGACCAACGCCTCCTATGTGAAGGGTTTGAGGGGCGAGCTTATGCCAACCACTCATCTTTATGATGAAGCCCCTACTCCTCCTCCTCCTCCTGCCACAAGTACACCATCAGAGGCACAGCCTCCAAGGAAGGCTGCAGAGAAGCATGGAGTGAAGGCGGCAGGGCAGCGTGGAGGGAAGGCTGCACAGAAGGGTCGAAAATGATTGCCTGGCTTCAGTCTGGTCTGACAGAAGACGCAGGCTGTGGTAGTACCACAGCCTGGGGACATATATGTCATCTGCTGCTGTCCCTGGTCTCTGGGAGTCCTGGACCAGATTGTGCTCCCTATTATATTGACTACGCAAGATCCCAATTTTGTTGGCCACTGTGTGCCCTGGGGGAAAAAAGCTTCACAACTCCAAAAGTGTCTCCAATGTTGTTAATTTTGTTAACCATAATAAATGGACATTTTATTTTGAAAAAAAAAATGTACTATGTGTTTTAATTCAAAAACGACAGTTTGTTTGTGAGTAGGCAGGTACATGTCAAAAAGACTATGGGGGTTATTTACAAAAGGCAAATTCATTTTGCAATACAAGTGCTAACTACAAGTGCAAAGTGCACTTGGAAGTGCAGTCATTGTAAATCTGAGGGGAAGATCTGAAATGAGTGGAAGCTCTGCTGATTTTATCATCCAAGCTAAAATGCTGTTTTTTTTTAAATTTCCCCTCGGATCCACAGCGAATGCACTTACAAGTGCTCTTTCAGTGCAATTTCAAGTGCACTTTGCACTTGTAGTGCTAAATGAATTTGCCTTTTGTAAATAACCCCCTATTTCAAATTAACAAGGGACACCAAGCTCATTAAGGTTCAGAAAAAATACAAGATAATAATGAAAATGAATCAAAAGACAGGAAGGGAGGTTAGGGATTTTAGCGGTGCTAATTAACAAATATAATTAATTAAAGTACAAAATTTGTAATACAAAAATTTATTAAGTTTGAAGTTAAAATCAGTAGCAAATTCTGCTTAAAAAATACAGGATAATACAATACAGTGGTTGTTTTTGTTAAACACACATAGTCCCGACATGTTTCGCATTAGGTTGCTTCTTCAGGGGATGTGTGAATGTTTGAACAGTATCTAAACCAAAAATACAAAATAATGTAGTAATGAAATATATCACAAAAGTCATAAGTGCAGACATAAGAGAAAAAAAAACAAAAAAAAAACACACATATCACACTCACCTTCAACCACTACGTAGATGGTAAAGTAGGGGAATTGTCCACCTCAGGGGTTAGCCGCAGCAGCGCTCAATCGCAGGGGGCTAAAAAACCAGCCCAGGATAGCTAATAACAAGAAAGTGTACAATGAAAGTAGAATTTTTGGATTTTGGGGTAATTAAAAGTTCTTTGGTAAATGACTAAGTATAGAGGTTGCTAAAATAAATCAACCTAAAGGGGTAAAAACCCTCTGAAGTACAAAAATTTAGAAAAATAATACAAAGGTATTTTAATTTCAGATATATTACTTACATGAGTTAGATAGTTGCAAAAATAAGGGCGCACGTATTGAGAATTGAGCACTTAAGGAGACACACCTGCACGAAAGTACCGACTGGGCGGCCAATTGAAAGTAAAACAGAAACGAACATTAGAATAAATGGGTAGATAGGATACAGATATATCTACATAGGGGTGCATGCATAGACATCTAAGTGTTATAAAAACACAGACATTCAGGCATAGGAACACACACTGGGAGTTAAACAATGACATCCCAGAGCATAGAGTTCTAAGCTAGAGAGTCAATGCGGAAATAATAGAAAAACAACATGGCAATAGCCCAGGTGTGGAAGGTCAAAATTCAATAAGAAGAAAGATCAGGTTCAAAAAATGGGAAAGATCGGCTATAGTAGGAGTAGAGAAATATAGCAGTCAACTTACTAAGAAATACGAAGTCTGAGAGATCAGGCGTCACCCTTGGCTGCAGCTAGCAAGGAATGACGGTGTCACGCTGGCTTTTTATAAGCCCCGCCATCAAGCCGACGTTTTACGTAGTCGGCCTGATGCGGACAAAAGGAGCGCTATTGCGCATGCTCACCAGTGGGACGAGACTGAGTAGGCTTACAAGTCCCATAATGCCTCAAGCCGGTGGGCGGGGGAGAGAGGGGAACGAACGATGCCTTGATCGCCACCCTCCGTAGGGGGCGACGGCATACACGAACGTGACCACCAATCCAGCCGCCCGATCGGGCATAGAGAGGCAGAAACGATGAAAAAAGCAGGTCGGAAAGGTGTGACCAAAGAATGGCCAGTCCTTCCGACCGATCAGGGGAGCGTCGCAGCGCTGAAAAGGGGCAGTGGCACACAAGGCGCCTATGCCCACGGGCGTCCGTGCGAACAGCACTAATGGGGAAACCAAAGAGGTGGACGGTTGTGGTGGGAAAATAAAAGGAAAAAGAAAAAAATAAAAAAAAATAAAAAGGGAGAAGAAAGGAAAAAATCATAATAAAATAAAAACTAAGATAGAAGGTGAAAAAATAATAATAACTTAAAAACAACAAAAAATGAAAATAAATAAATAGTAATAAAGAGAGGGATTTTTTCTCTGAAGCTGCACATCATAATACCGTGAGCACATAACATATAGATATTACAATAATGTATTACTATAATTATTATCACAGTTAGTTACAAACAAATCAATACATACATATTGCAAATTGAACAATAATACAAGAAGAAAAAAAAAGGGGGGGGGAAAGGAGGGGGGGGGGGAAACCCTCACATATTCACCTCTCAGAGGGGCGGTCAACAGAACTAAAGGACCAGGAAAAAAGAGAAAAAAATTGAGAGATATATATATATATTTCACAAAAACGGTTTAAAGCTTAAGTTTTCATTAAAGCCAGGTGGAGTTGTAGCCCTTAAATTAAAAATCCATTCAGCTTCATGCTGAAGTAGAATATTGTCCACACTGCCCCCTCTCAAATCAAGAGGAATGTGTTCAAGTGCGGAGAAAGTGATAAATTTGGGATTAAAGGCATGGAAGAGGCCAACGTGCCGACTGATGGCCGTCTCCATTTTCTTTTTAATAATAGGTTTGATATGGTCCTTGATTCCAATACAAAATTGTCGCTTTGTTTTGCCTACATAGAATCCGCCGCAGAGACAGCAGGCAAGATATATAACGCCCTGTGTTTGACATGTGACTCGATGTCTGGTGGAGTGCCATTTGCCATTTGGTAGTTTAAATTTGGTATGTGAGTTGACATAACAGCAAACGTCACAATGGCCACATGGAAAGGTGCCATTAATAACTTTTTTAATATTTGACTTTGTTTGTTCAAAGTGACTATGCACTAGACTATGCCCAGTCGGTACTTTCGTGCAGGTGTGTCTCCTTAAGTGCTCAATTCTCAATACGTGCGCCCTTATTTTTGCAACTATCTAACTCATGTAAGTAATATATCTGAAATTAAAATACCTTTGTATTATTTTTCTCAATTTTTGTACTTCAGAGGGTTTTTACCCCTTTAGGTTGATTTATTTTAGCAACCTCTATACTTAGTCATTTACCAAAGAACTTTTAATTACCCCAAAATCCAAAAATTCTACTTTCATTGTACACTTTCTTGTTATTAGCTATCCTGGGCTGGTTTTTTAGCCCCCTGCGATTGAGCGCTGCTGCGGCTAACCCCTGAGGTGGACAATTCCCCTACTTTACCATCTACGTAGTGGTTGAAGGTGGGTGTGATATGTGTGTTTTTTTTTGTTTTGTTTTTTTTTCTCTTATGTCTGCACTTATGACTTTTGTGATATATTTCATTACTACATTATTTTGTATTTTTGGTTTAGATACTGTTCAAACATTCACACATCCCCTGAAGAAGCAACCTAATGCGAAACATGTCGGGACTATGTGTGTTTAACAAAAACAACCACTGTATTGTATTATCCTGTATTTTTTAAGCAGAATTTGCTACTGATTTTAACTTCAAACTTAATAAATTTTTGTATTACAAATTTTGTACTTTAATTAATTATATTTGTTAATTAGCACCGCTAAAATCCCTAACCTCCCTTCCTGTCTTTTGATTCATTTTCAAACTTTCAGGGATGTGGTGCCATATTTGTTAGGTGTTGTGTGACGCTGAACCATTAAAATTATTCCATTTTTGTCCCCCGGTGTTTTAATACACTACTTTCCCTTTGGTTCATTGTCAACAACACAACATATGTTTCTACTTTGTTATCTTACTAAACAGTAACTTGTATTGCCTTGTGTTTTTTTTTTTTTTTTTTTTCCCTCTCTCTCACGTTCCCCCTTTTCGGTATGGCGGCCTTCAGTGGCGAGGCCTGGGATGCCCTAATGGACAAAGTCCAACTTACACAAAAAACAGGTGACATTTCAGATAAAGATCTTGATTTTGCTTTTCTTAGACTACAACGCCTACTCGAACGAAAGGTCAGAGTTTTTTGGCACAAAAAATATTTTCAGAAATATATAGAAAGCCTCATTGTACCTTTTGGATTGCGAATCCAGATTTTCCCCAACATTAAGAAAGTTGATGACATTATTAAATCTAAATGGGAAGAAAATTTACAAACATGCTCATTTGGTATGATGTCTTTATTATGTATTCAGTACGATCATGAACTCTCTGTACTGGATAGCCTAATCTCGCATTGGTATGAAGACCATGAATCTAGAATATCGAGTACGAGATTTCAGAAAAAGGAACAGGACCTTCAAGTCCTTATTGAAAAATACACCTTAGAAATTATTCATACTAAAGAAAATAAATTTGCTAGGGATAATTTGGCCCATACCAATGGCTATGCTTACAAATGGACTCGGGATTCCAAGCCTAAATTCACTAGACCTTTTAATTCACGTACAAATAGAAATAATGATAACACTTCTAATGTCTCTCCATCCTCTTCTTTTTCCTCTACACAGTCAACTATGTATCGTGATCTGTCTGAGGACAGAGTACCGAAAAAAAGAAAAGGGAACTCTGAACACGCCTCCACTGAGTCCCTTCGGAATCAATTGGGCACTCCGCTTTCTCGTCGGGCACCACCTTTCTCATCTAAACCAGCACCTGTTGGTACACTTGCTATGTTTCACCCCTCTCATTCTCTTTCCTCGGGCTCTCGAGGCACACAATCGACAATAAATCAATGCACAGCCCCTTCGGCTCAGGCAACCTCCTCTATAACTTCTTTGCAATCTGCCAATCCATCGGTAAGCACTACCAATGTCATCATTTCGCCTTTGGGCACTCCCTTACCTGCAGATTTGAAACTGGCACCTATTTTTTTAGGCAAGGACTCGATTCCACCTATGATTTAAATGATAGTAATGTACAAACTAACCTTGATTCATCTACAAATGAGTTGTCAATAATAAATTTATCATCACAGAGGCTATCCGAACCTGAATTGGAAGTCCTGAAACTAGGACTAACCTTTTGTCCTGATTTCAACACTACCAAATTTCAACTCATCAAGGATTTACATCTTTTTGCTCGTAGACTGCTGTATCGAGTTATATTTGATAAACCTGCTACGGTATGCTTTAATAAAAATAACGATGTTCGGTCACATGAAAATATAGCCGAACATTATGCCATTAAAAATCTGATGGAATTATGGGAGGAGGGCAACACCGATGACGACGATTCGGCAGCAACGCTTGCCCCGGATCTGTCAGTCTCAGGTGTTTCCTTCCCCCCTCCTCCATCCTTTAAATGCAAATCTAGAGCATTTCCCCTGCTCAATGCAAACCGAAATATTTGGGCGTTTATACAACAAGCAACTACAGAGATTGAGAAGTTGTCCTTTCATTCACCTTTACCTACTAATCTCTCGCTACAACACAAAGCAGCTATCAAATCTTTACAAAAAAAATACAAATTTAATTATTAAGCCCGCAGACAAGGGCGGAAACCTGGTGATCATGGAAGTTGCACAATACACCTCCATGTGCCTAAATATATTGTCCAATAGAAATTGGTACCGTCCTATCTCTAAAACTGTCATTTTAAATTATCAAAACATCTATTTGAATCTTATCTTTAAGGCATATCAACAAGGGGTCATTGACCTTAACACATGGAAATTCTTAAATACCAAGGACCCAAAGATCCCAACTTTTTACGCATTACCGAAAATTCACAAATCTCAAACAAATCCCCCGGGACGTCCTATTATTTCAGGATGTTCATGTTTAACTGAAAATGCGAGTGCTTTGGTTGATAGTTATCTAAGTCCACACGTTATTTCCTTATCCTCATACGTAAAAGACACCATTGATTTGTTAAGAATGATTGAGGGAATGTCTCTCCCTCCCAACTCATGGTTGGTTGCCTTGGATATCGAAAGCCTCTACAACACAATTCCCCATGATAAGGGAGTTAAAGTTGTATGCAGGTTTCTTTCTGAAAGAGGCTCCTCTTTCCTACAGTACAGTTCTTTTGTTGTGGATCTTCTTGAATACATTCTAAAATATAATGTTTTTGTTTTTGACTCCACCCACTACCTCCAGGTACAGGGGGTTGCGATGGGGACTAAATGTGCCCCATCGTACGCCAACCTGTACCTGGGGGGGTGGGAAAAGGAAACTTTCTCTAGAGAAGATCTGTCACCGTTTTTGGACAAAATCGTTTCATGGTTTCGTTATATCGACAATGTTCTTTTCTTCTGGTCAGGCACGGAAACGGAATTAAAAAATCTTTTTCAATTGATCTCTATCAATAATTTTAATTTGAAATTCACTATGCAATATAGTCAGTCAAAAGTCAATTTTCTAGATTTAACCATTTCTTTGGACAGTGAAGGTAGACTTAACTCTTTTTTATTCAGGAAACCGTCTGCCGGAAATACGGTTTTACACGCTACTAGCTTTCACCCAACTTCCTTGATCAATAGTATTCCCTATAGCCAATATTTGCGTTTAAAGCGGAATTGTAGCAAAAACTCTGACTTTCAATCAGCAGCTGATGATCTTTACCAAAGATTAAGAAAAAGAGGATACAGCCATAAATGTTTGAAACGAGCCTATAACCGTGTTAAACCTAAAATTAGAACCTCTCTTATTTTCTCTACCCTACGTTCCAACACAAATGATTCGGTTAGGATTATTACTCGCTTATTCCAACCAGCATCGCAAGTTTAAGGAAATTCTACATAAGTTTTGGCCACTCCTTCTAGCTGACCCTACCACCAAGAAATATATTAAAGATTTCCCCGAAGTCACTTTCAAAAGAGTTCCTTCTCTCAAAGACAAACTAGTGCATAGTCACTTTGAACAAACAAAGTCAAATATTAAAAAAGTAATTAATGGCACCTTTCCATGTGGCCATTGTGACGTTTGCTGTTATGTCAACTCACATACCAAATTTAAACTACCAAATGGCAAATGGCACTCCACCAGACATCGAGTCACATGTCAAACACAGGGCGTTATATATCTTGCCTGCTGTCTCTGCGGCGGATTCTATGTAGGCAAAACAAAGCGACAATTTTGTATTAGAATCAAGGACCATATCAAACCTATTATTAAAAAGAAAATGGAGACGGCCATCAGTCGGCACGTTGGCCTCTTCCATGCCTTTAATCCCAAATGTATCACTTTCTCCGCACTTGAACACATTCCTCTTGATTTGAGAGGGGGCAGTGTGGACAATATTCTACTTCAGCATGAAGCTGAATGGATTTTTAATTTAAGGGCTACAACTCCACCTGGCTTTAATGAAAACTTAAGCTTTAAACCGTTTTTGTGAAATATATATATATATATATATCTCAATTTTTTTCTCTTTTTTTCCTGGTCCTTTAGTTCTGTTGACCACCCCTCTGAGAGGTGAATATGTGAGGGTTTCCCCCCCCCCCCCCCTCCTTTCCCACCCCCCTTTTTTTTTTTTTTCTTGTATTATTGTTCAATTTGCAATATGTATGTATTGATTTGTTTGTAACTAACTGTGATAATAATTATAGTAATACATTATTGTAATATCTATATGTTATGTGCTCACGGTATTATGATGTGCAGCTTCAGAGAAAAAATCCCTCTCTTTATTACTATTTATTTATTTTCATTTTTTGTTGTTTTTAAGTTATTATTATTTTTTCACCTTCTATCTTAGTTTTTATTTTATTATGATTTTTTCCTTTCTTCTCCCTTTTTTTTTTTTTCTTTTTCCTTTTATTTTCCCACCACTACCGTCCACCTCTTTGGTTTCCCCATTAGTGCTGTTCGCACGGACGCCCGAGGGCATAGGCGCCTTGTGATCGGTCGGAAGGACTGGCCATTCTTTGGTCACTCCTTTCCGACCTGCTTTTTCCATCGTTTCTGCCTCTCTATGCCCGATCGGGCGGCTGGATTGGTGGTCACGTTCGTGTATGCCGTCGCCCCCTACGGAGGGTGGCAATCAAGGCATCGTTCGTTCCCCTCTCTCCCCCGCCCACCGGCTTGAGGCATTATGGGACTTGTAGGCCTACTCAGTCTCGTCCCACTGGTGAGCATGCGCAATAGCGCTCCTTTTGTCCGCATCAGGCCGACTACGTAAAACGTCGGCTTGATGGCGGGGCTTATAAAAAGCCAGCGTGACACCGTCATTCCTTGCTAGCTGCAGCCAAGGGTGACGCCTGATCTCTCAGACTTCGTATTTCTTAGTAAGTTGACTGCTATATTTCTCTTCTCCTACTATAGCCGATCTTTCCCATTTTTTGAACCTGATCTTTCTTCTTATTGAATTTTGACCTTCCACACCTGGGCTATTGCCATGTTGTTTTTCTATTATTTCCGCATTGACTCTCTAGCTTAGAACTCTATGCTCTGGGATGTCATTGTTTAACTCCCAGTGTGTGTTCCTATGCCTGAATGTCTGTGTTTTTATAACACTTAGATGTCTATGCATGCACCCCTATGTAGATATATCTGTATCCTATCTACCCATTTATTCTAATGTTCGTTTCTGTTTTCCTTTCAATTGGCCGCCCAGTCGGTACTTTCGTGCAGGTGTGTCTCCTTAAGTGCTCCATTCTCAATACGTGCGCCCTTATTTTTGCAACTATCTAACTCATGTAAGTAATATATCTGAAATTAAAATACCTTTGTATTATTTTTCTCAATTTTTGTACTTCAGAGGGTTTTTACCCCTTTAGGTTGATTTATTTTAGCAACCTCTATACTTAGTCATTTACCAAAGAACTTTTAATTACCCCAAAATCCAAAAATTCTACTTTCATTGTACACTTTCTTGTTATTAGCTATCCTGGGCTGTTTTTTCAGCCCCCTGCGATTGAGCGCTGCTGCGGCTAACCCCTGAGGTGGACAATTCCCCTACTTTACCATCTACGTAGTGGTTGAAGGTGGGTGTGATATGTGTGTTTTTTTTTTTCTCTTATGTCTGCACTTATGACTTTTGTGATATATTTCATTACTACATTATTTTGTATTTTTGGTTTAGATACTGTTCAAACATTCACACATCCCCTGAAGAAGCAACCTAATGCGAAACATGTCGGGACTATGTGTGTTTAACAAAAACAACCACTGTATTGTATTATCCTGTATTTTATATTATCCTGTTTTATGTAAGCAGAATTTGCTACTGATTTTAACTTCAAACTTAATAAATTTTTGTATTACAAATTTTGTACTTTAATTAATTATATTTGTTAATTAGCACCGCTAAAATCCCTAACCTCCCTTCCTGTCTTTTGATTCATTTTCAAACTTTCAGGGATGTGGTGCCATATTTGTTAGGTGTTGTGTGACGCTGAACCATTAAAATTATTACAAGATAATAATGTTATTGTGGTAACTTGAAACTCCAAAAAAAATAAAAATGAAAATCACTAGAATTTTTTAGATTTTTTTAAAAAATTGAAAAATATATATTGTTGAAATCTAAAATTACAAAAGATGAGTCTAAAAAAGAATTGTAAACATTATTTATGGAGATGTGACTTTTAAAAACTAGAATATTGGGGGGCGTGGCTTGGATGGCCTCCGGAGCGGACGTGTTCTTCTTAAGCTCCCGCAAGGCCTGCCTGCACATCGCGGATTGACACAGCTCCTGCCTCTCACTATGGGCAAACCCCGCAAGGACAAGTCGGCGGGATCCCGGGGACACTCCGCCAGGGTCTCCTCCGCTCCGCCGCCGCTCATCACGGAGTACTTTAACTCCGACGCGGCCAACATGGCGCGGACGTCACCATCGCCACCACGGGACCGCCCGGCGGACGTCTCCTCGCCTCCACCGCGGGATGCATCGGGCCATAGGTACTCCCCACAGGGGGATTTTACTGCAGGACATGCCTCGCTCTCCCCCCCGGCCCCCCGGATGGATTCTCTGCCACCGTTGCTGGATGTGGGGTGGGGGGTTTGTCACAGCCGTTCCCCCCCCTGATGGACTCCCTGTCACCCCTCCAGACGCCTGGAGGTAAGCCGTCCTCCCCCTCTCCCTCCTGGGACTCATCCATCCCTGATTGGGATCCCTCCTCTCTGCCACAAAGGCCTCTGGCTGGGAGGGACAGGCCTCCCCCCCCTCCTTCCCCCTCCAGGAGAGCTTATTCACAGGCCCTGGTCCATCCCTCGGCTCCACAGTCCACGGAGCCTCTGGAGACCTCTCTCTTACCTACTGGAGCTCAGGGTACCTCCAAGGGAGCCATGCATCCAGCTGGCACCCCCTCCCGTGCGCCCCAGGCTGGTCGCCCCCTCCCAACCATCCCCCCGGCTCCCATCCGGGATTCCAACCCTCAGGCTGTACTTGAATCTGATCCTGAACCCGAGGCGTGCTCATCTTGGAAAGATTATGTTCATTGCATGCCGACGAAACAGGACTTCCGTATGCTTATCCAAGAAGTCCGCGAGACCTGCAGATCCGAGATTAGTATCCTCCGTACTGACCTCCACCACCTATCCGCTAAAGTCACATCTTTGGAAGAGGAGGTGGATGATACCAAGACCGAAATCTCGCAAATACACGAGCGACTGACCGCACAGGCCGCCACCCTCAGGGACTTCCAACGCCACCTTGAAGACCTTGATAACCGGGGCAGGCGAAACAACATCAGGATCCGAGGCCTCCAGGAGGCCACCCAGGATGAGGACCTCCCCGTGACCCTGCAAGCTATCTTTAACAATATTCTGGGCCGCCCGGAACATTTTAAAGTTAAACTGGATCGTGCCCATCGGGCCCTTCACCCTTGCGGCCCCGGGACCAGACCAAGGGATGTGATCTGCAGGGTCCACAACTACACCCTCAAGGAGGATATTATGAGGAAAGCCCGCAACATGCGCACCATTGACTTTGATGGAGCCCCTCTGCAACTTTTCCCGGACTTGTCCTGGCTAACCCTTCAGCAGCGACGATCCCTGCAACCGCTCCTTACCTCCCTGAGAGAACGTGATTTCCGGTACCACTGGGGCTTCCCCTTTAGCCTTACTGCAAAGCGGGACGGCCGATCTACCACATTGCGATACCCTGAAGACCTCCAGTCCTTCTGCAAAGCCCTGGATATCCCAGTTCCGCCTACTCCAGGCTGGGATCCTCTGCCGGCCCCCCCTCCTCGTCCGGAACCCTGGATCCAAGTGCCGGGGAGAAGACGCCCGAGGGGCCCCCCCCCAGCAGGCACTCTCCCTCCATTGAACACCCAGAGATGACCTCCTGCCCATCCGGGAGCCCCCTCTATATGAGTCAGCTTGTTTATTTAGGGCCCAGTTCATGCACTTTGTTTCATGGCCCCTTTGCCAGTGTTTGCTGCCCTCCCTCCACCCTACAGCTTGGACTTTGCTGATGAGACTTTCCTGGGGAGACGACCCGCTATGGACTATATCTAGCATGGGACTGGTGGGCTGGCTGCTTTCTCCCCCCCCCCTGCCTACCCTTCCCCACCCCTCTTCTCTTCCCCTTTCTCCTACCCTACCTCTCCCCCCCTTTTTTTTTCTTTTTCTCTTTTTTCTCTCTCCCGCCCTCCTCCTCCCTTTGTCGCCCACCCCCCCCCCCCTTGGGTTCATGGTCTCGTCGGCTGGTTTCGACTTATGCTGTATTTTACTCTTGTTGTTTTTCTCCCTACAGGTTCCTCAGTTTTTGTTTTTCTACTCTTGCGCTTTCCGAGCCCAACCCTGGCTCTGGATGCAGACTCCCCATATGATATGTGCGGGTTTCTACCCCTTTCTTTGTGTTGTTTTTATAGATAGGTTTGTGATGCAGGCAGGCCTTGGAGCGGATCGCCTCCGCCCTGAGTCTACCTTCCTCCCCCCCGGGGGCTCTCCGGACGGTTCCCCGCTCTGGTCTCTTTCGTGGGGACTTTTTTGCCCCTCCTGTTGGGGGGGGCCCTCCGGAGATCCCCAACCCGCCGCCTTTTTTAGGCGGGTTATATTGCATTGGTACTATTAATATTGTGATGTTGTTAATGTTTTTCTTTTTGTGCCTCCTTTCTTTCTCTTCTCCCTCCTCTCCTCTTCTCACTCTTTTCATCCCCCCCAAACGGACGCCTCCTGCCTCTGGAGCTCAGGTTCCAATTCCGAGACCGCAACTCTTCGACCTCTGCTTGTGCCGAGGGTGCATTCAACGGCCCCTGGGAGCGCTTGGACCTCCCTGAGTCTGTCAGGTAAGCTACCTCCTCCCCCTGCAACGCACCCACCATGATTGACATACTATCACTTAATGTGAAGGGCCTAAATTCCAATGTTAAACGGAGCCTGGCGCTGCGAGAGTTTAAGCGCTCTGCAGCTGACATTATTTTTCTTCAAGAGACGCATCTGGCCAAGACGGGCACAATGGCTTTTGCCCTCAAGTCTTACCCGCAAATATACCTGGCCTCTAATCCTCGCAAGCGGGCGGGGTGGCCATTCTCTTTAAACAGGGCGCCCCCTTCCGGTTGCAATCCCTAATCTCAGACCCGCTCGGGCACTACCTTATCCTTAGAGGCGTTTGGAACGGCGCGGATGTTACGCTTTGTAACGTCTACGCTCCGAATGTTAACCAGATCCCTTTTCTGACTGAGGCCGCGTACACACGGGCGGACTGTTCGCCCAACCTTGTCTGCTGAACAGTGTTTGGGCGGACAGTCCGCTCGTGTGTGGGGCTTCAGCGGACAGTTTCAGCGGACAGTTGGACGAACAAGGTCTTACGGAAATTCCGAAAAACTGTCCGCTGAAACAAGGTTTCAGCGGACTGTTCGCTTGTGTGTAGGCTTGTTCGGCCAACTAAGTCTCGCGCATGCTCAGAAAGGATTTCCACGTCAGAAGGTTGCATTGCAGTGTATTGGACGTCGAAATTTTCGATCCGTCGTGCGTGCCGAAACGTCATCGCGCACGGTTTCAGCAAACTGTTCGTCCGTCGTGTGTGGCCATGTCCGTCCATGCTAAGTTTGAGCGGACTGTTTGCCGAAACTGTTGGACGGACAAAGTTGGGCGAACAGTCCGCGCGTGTGTACGCGGCCTAAGGTGTACAAACGGCTGTTTGAAGCGCCCCACCAGTATCTGATTATTGGAGGGGACTTCAACATGGCTTACTCCCCTGGTCTAGACAAACACTCCCTGGGAGGCGGTAATCCACCCCGGAATGTTGCTAGAAACTCTACCCTTTTTCGCCAACTGACCAGGAAACACGCCCTCTTTGACGCCTGGCGCACCAGGTATCCATCAGCGAAGCAATTCACCTTCCATTCCCACCCCCATAAGTCCCACTCGCGACTGGACTATTTCTTTGTTAATGCCCCAACCTTGAGGGCCTGTACGGACTCACACATTCAAGCCATATCATGGTCGGACCATGCTCCCATCAAACTCTCCCTTGCACTCTCCCCGGGCACTTTTCGTACATGTAACTGGCGCTTGAATGACTTTTTGCTTAAATACGGCCTGACCAGAGTGGAACTGGAGCGAACATTGGAATTATATTTTGCTGAGAATGGCTCCTCTGGGGTTTCCACTTCTTCTCTCTGGGAGGCCCACAAGGCAGTCCTTCGGGGCCAGTGCATATCCCTCTCCTCTGCCTTGAAGAGAAACGCCAATGCCGCCCGTAGAGCGCTCCTGGATAGACTCTCGAGTCTGGAAGCGAGGCTGCTCACCTCCCCATCACTGGCCACTCCTAGGGAGCTTATCAGCGTTCGGGCTGGGCTGAAGGACATAGACGTCGGTAAGGTAGAGAAGGCCCTCCTTCGGCTTCGGCAAACATATTATGACAAGGCCAACAAGCCGCACACACACTTAGCCCGACAACTTTGCGAGCGGGCGGCGACTTCGTCGCCTGCCCTCCTTAAAGAAGCCAAAGGCATTCTCCAGTCCCATCCCGCTAACATCGCCCAAATATTTCATGACTATTACTCCGTTCTCTACAACGACCCGAGTGTCCCACATACCCCTCCCTCATCTGATCTTTCCCGCGATATCGACTCCTACCTGAGAGACTGTGACCTCCCTATCCTCACCCCTGCGGCTCTTGAGACCCTTAACTCCCCAATCACGGCAGAGGAGATTGGGGACGTGGTGAAATCTCTACCCAATGACAAAGCTCCGGGCCCGGACGGCTTTCCGTACCGGTACTTCAAGACTTTTCTCCCACATTTACTGCCCCATATGACGACCTTGTTCAACTCGTTCCTCTCATCCACACCTGTCCCAAGGGACATGCAGGCCTCCTATCTTACGCTCATTCCTAAGGTGGGCAAGGACCACACCCTCCCATCTAATTACAGACCGATAGCACTCCTCAATACTGATCTAAAGATATTTATGAAAACGCTAGCGGGCAGATTAAATACTCTTCTGCCGTCCCTCATACACAGGGATCAAGTGGGCTTTGTTCCCCTTCGCCAAACTGGGGATAACACAAGGAGGGTCATCGATCTAGTGGATGTTGCGAACAAGGCCAAGATGCAGGCCTTACTGCTCAGTTTGGATGCGGAAAAGGCCTTCGATAGGCTGAGCTGGCCTTTCTTGTTCGCAACACTCCGACGGGTGGGCATAGAGGGCCCCTTCCTCAGAGCCATTCTGCACCTGTACTCATCCCCCTCGGCCAGTGTACGCACCCAATTTGCCACATCATCGGCCTTCCGGATCTCTAACGGGACCCGGCAGGGCTACCCGCTCTCCCCCCTCCTCTATGCTCTGTGTATTGAACCCCTAGCGGCCCATATCAGACAAAACCCGAACATCCATGGGATTCCGGTACGTATTCGCGATTTCAAGATCTCTCTTTTCGCTGATGACGTTCTCCTGACTCTTACGCAGCCCCATATCTCCCTCCCGAACTTACATCTCGAACTGGATAGATATAGTGCTCTTTCGGGGTACAAAATCAATAGCTCTAAAACGGAAGCCCTCCCCCTTAATATCCCCCCCTATACTATATCGGTATTGTCACAATCATTTGATTATACGTGGAGGACGTCCTCTCTAAAATACCTGGGGGTCCACCTAACGCCTTCCTACGACTCTCTCTATGCAGCCAACTTTCCCCAACTGCTTGTATCTATCAAAACATTTTTAGCCAAGTGGAGATCTCTGAGGCTGTCGCTGCTTGGTCGTCTCGCAACACTAAAAATTACCATTTTACCCAAACTTTTGTACCTCTTTGAGACTTTGCCCATCCCTATCCCTGCCTCACTTTTTAAAAAACTCCAGGGTGACCTTCTAAATTTTTTCTGGAACTATAAGAGACACCGGATCAGCAAATCGGTTCTGTACGCCCCCCGTACCCAGGGCGGCCTAGCATTCCCCAATATAGCCAAATACTACTTGGCTGCTCAGTTGCGTCCTGTGGCCTCCTGGTGTACTCTCCATGCTTTTAATCGCTGGACGCAGATTGAGAAGCTGTGGTTAGCCCCCATTCACCCGAACTCCATGCTTTGGAGCTCGGATATGACACATGGGGGGCACACCTCCTGGGCCCCATGGCGCTGCTGCGCACGCTTTGGCGGCGTGCGAAACTGTCGTATCCGCTTACTACTGACTCCTCACCGGTGACCTCATTCTTGTTCACGCCAAATATCCTGGACAGCCTGACCTCGCAGATGTCCCACTTTTGGATGAACAGAGACTTATTTCATTATGGCCACCTGATAGACCCCAGAACTAGATTTTTGAAATCCTTCCAGGACTTACAGAACACCTTTAATCTACCCAAACAGGCCTTCTTCAGTTATCTGCAACTACGGCACTATGCCCAATCGTTTGTGGCCAACCTTTGTTTTTCCCCTTTAACTGAATTTGAAAAAATATGTTTGGAGGGCTCTTCCCCACAGGGTATGATATCCTGCACCTACCAGCTTCTGATTGCGTCCCCCTCACCGGATGGGCCAAGACAAGCCTATATGGGCAAGTGGGAGCAGGCCCTGGGTGAAACTATACCCCTAAACACGTGGCAGCGTATCTGGTCGCAGGCTTCCAGAAGCTCCATTTGCACGCTCTACAAGGAGAACCAATACAAGATCCTATTCCATTGGTATCAGACCCCGGACCTGCTCCACTCCATATACCCACTGACTGACTCCCGTTGCTGGCGCTGCCATAAAGATAGGGGAACGTTATTCCATATCTATTGGACGTGCCCCCTACTTCACCCATTACAGTCCTTGCTCCGATCTATCTTCGGCGCTGAGGTGCCCTTAGATCCCAAAATGTATCTGTTGGGTCTGCCACCCGTCTCCTTCACTAAAAGGTCACAGAAACTATTGTCGCATGTATTAACCGCAGCCCACTGCTTGGTGGCCCTAAAATGGAAGCAGACGGACCCACCTCCTTATCTGAGCTGCACACCAGGATCAGAGATGTTAAGAGAATGGAATACCTGACGGCCTCCCTGAATGACACCCTTGATAAGCACGACGGAATCTGGGGGCCTTGGGTCCTATTCGAGACTCCCCCAGCCTACTGATGCATGTTTTTTTTCTCATGGGGCTACTGCTGCCTGAGGTGGCTGTTTTTTTGGGACAGCCCTGGGCTCTGGGGGCGGGAGGCTGCCTTAACCCTTTTACACCCTATTTCTATTCTTTCTCTCCTCTTCCTGACTTAGCTTTTCCCTTCTCTGATGCTCCTATTGCTATATGTTGAAGTGACCTGTCACAGGAGGCCCGCTATTGCGGCCCTTTTACTCTATAGTAGCTTATTAGGATCTCAGGGGTCATAAACTTTACGAACCGCCACCTACTCTTACCCCTACTCGGGATGCTGGTTTAACTGACAATCTGATGTTGCGATTATTACTGTACTATGCATCATCCTGTGCTCTTTATTAGAAATGCTTTGTTCTCCTCTTTATTCCTTTTTCCCCTTTTTTTTTGTTGATCCCATCTTGTTTCTGTTCCCCTCTTGTTTTTCTTTTTGCAATAAATAAAACTGTCAGTTTTAAAAAAAAAACTAGAATATTAGTCATGAGATGAGGATAAATAATGAAGAAAGAAGTTTGTGAGAACTCTGTGTGAATATAAGCAGCAAAGCAACTTCATTCTTCTTCTAGCATTATAAAGAAGAAAAGAATGCACTATATTAAAAGATCACAGAATTAGCAGCGTGAGGAATGTGCTGGCTTCAATACAAACTCTAGTTTTACCAGACCGAGCGCTTCCGTCCTGTTCTAGCTTCAGAGCATGCGTAGTTCCGTCGGACTAGCAAACGGATGAATGGTTTGTCTGCTAGAAAGCTGAGTCCATCAGACAGATTTGAAGCATGTTTTATTTCTAGGTCCGTCTGACTTTTGGGAAGAAAAAGTCCACTGGAGCCCACACACGATCGAATTGTCTGACGGATTCCGGTCCGGCGGACCAAGTCTGCCAGAAAATCCGATCGTGTGTACGCGGCATAAGTCTAGTTCTATATACATTCCCAATGGTTGCATATTTCTTAATTTATATATCCATTTGGTTTCATTTTTAGAAATTTCTCTTTTTATATGGGTTCCCCCCAATGTTTTACAATTTTATCAATTCCATAAAAAGTGCAAAGTGTAGGATCACTATTATGATATCATTTGAAGTATCTTGAAACACTGTGGTTTGGGAAGTGTTTAATTTTTATTGTTTAGTATGGGAATCATCAAATGATTACCACTCAAGTTTTCTCCTTTAACATCACATTATATGTATTTAATGTTTGCTAATGTATTGTATTTATTTCTTTGTTCCCTAATTACCATGAATGCTGTGAATGTCCCCTTTATCCTCATGCATGCTGTAAGATTTTAATGCTCCTTTTTTGGCCTACATGCATATTTGCCTTCACTAACCTCCCCAGCATGCTATCCTTATACACCGATAGCCTAGTCACTTAACAATGTATTTTGTCTGCTCCATTGTAGTGCTTTACCCTAAACACCCCCTAAAATGTGTACAAATGTTATGTTAAACATGTTATGTTATAACATGTTATGTTATCTTAAATTCAAGCAGAGTGCCATAGGCTTTTTTTTGGGGCTCCCAAACTCAGCTCGAACCCTCCCCCCCTAAAATATTTACAATGGGCCATCAGAGGCGGTGAGGAATCTGATAAGTGGTCCTTATATTTTTGTCTTGAAATACTCCTTAAAACAAATGTTATACTGATGTCGGCCAAGAATTTTTGTGTCTAATCTGCTTGCAATGTTATGTGCAAAAGTACAACTTTTTTCTTGTGTTTTGACTCCACAGTTTCCTTCAATGCCACAGGAATGGCAGACTGTGGCATCCCATTTTGCCGACCGTTGGGACTTTCCCAACTGTGGAGGGGTTATAGATGGGAAGCACATCCACATCATGCCACCACCCCATTCGGGGTCTTACTATTATAACTATAAGGTGTTTAATAGTATAGTGTTAATGGCAGTGGTGTCGGCACAATAAGAGTTCCTCTATGTGGACGTGGGGGAAAATGGCTGGATGTCGAATGGAGGAGTCTTCGCCCATATGGAGTTTTACCAACGTCTCCAGACTGGTGGTCTGGCATTGGCACCTGAGTCAGACAACGTGGAAGGACTCCCGTTAGTCTTTATCACTGATGAAGAATTCAGTCTGGGTAACGACCTGATGAGGCCATTCCCCCAAAGGACCCTCACCATGGAAAGGGTTTTTAACTACAGGCTAGCCAGAGCGAGAAGAGTCGCTAATAGTGATGGACGAACTTCCAACGCAACGTTTCGCGAACGCGGACCGAGAACGCGGCCGATAGTTTGCGAACTGTAACGTTCGCGGCGGGCACCATTGACTTCAATGGGAGGCGAACTTTGCAAACCTACAGGTCAAATTTGCAGCCACAAAATAATTAATAGCTGTGCAAACATAGTCCCACCACATGGCCAATGACATAACACATGTATGAGGTGAATCTGGGATCGACAACTACAAGCATTCTTTTTTTATATGTGAAATTGTTGTGACAATTCAGGACTGTGGAGCGCATGAAGGCAATGGAGGAGAGGGAAGGTCAGGGTAGGCAAAGAAGAGGGTGCAGGAGATGATCACCAGCAGCGTGACATAAAGCAATGACACCTGCACCGTGATAGAGTCATCTGACACCAGCACCGTGATAGAGAGCACTGACATCAGCAGCGTGACATAAAGCACTAACACCAGCACTGTGATATACAGCACTGACAGCAGCACCGTGATAGAGAGCACTGACATCAGCTGCGTGACATAAAGCACTCACACCAGCACCGTGATATACAGCACTGACAGCATCACCGTGACAGAGAGCACTGACATCAGCAGCGTGACATACAGCAATGACACCTGCACCGTGATAGAGTGATCTGACACCAGCCCCGTGATAGAGAGCACTGACATCAGCAGAGTGACATAAAGCACTAACACCAGCACCGTGATATACAGCACTGACAGCAGCACCGTGATAGAGAGCACTGACATCAACAGCGTGACATAAAGCACTAACACCAGCACCATGATATACAGCACTGACAGCAGCACCGTGATAGAGAGTACTGACATCAGCACCGTGATATACAGCACTGACACCTGCACCGTAAGCAGCCCCAGAAGGAAGTCAGCATAGCACAGGGATGGTGGGAACCCCTCATAATGAGCATAGCACAGGGATGGTGGGAGCCCCTCATAATGAGCATAGCACAGGGATGGTGGGAGCCTCTCATAATGAGCATAGCACAGGGATGGTGGGAGCCCCTCATAATATGCACAGCAGAGGTACAGCCCCAGGAGGAAGTCAGCACAGCACAGGGATGATGGGAGCCCCTCATAATAAGCAGCCCCAGGAGGATGTCAGCATAGCACAGGGATGGTGGGAGCCCCTCATAATAAGCAGCCCCAGGAGGAAGTCAGCACAGCACAGGGATGGTGGGAGCCCCTCATAATAAGCGTAGCACAGGGATGGTGGAAGCCCCTCATAATATGCACAGCAGAGGTACAGCCCCAGGAGGAAGTCAGCACAGGGATGGTGGGAGCCCCTCATAATAAGCAGCCCCAGTAGAAATATGACACCGCTCAACCTCTTCAAAGAGGAGGGTACGGGCATATAGTACGGTGTGCTTTTTTTGGACAAGAAAGTGAGCCAAATGAAGAAAGAAGGTCTGTGTGCTCGATTTAAAAAATTGTTTATAGACATATACATGGTCTACTGGTCACATGTGTTGAATTCCTCCGAGATCCATGCCTCATTCATTTTTAGAAATGTGAGGTAGTTAACACTGTCATGAGCTAGGCAAGTACGCTTATCGGTCACGATCCCCCCTGCTGCGCTGAACGTCCTTTCGGACAGGACACTGGACGAAGGGCAAGCCAACAGTTCGATTGGAAATTGGGCAAGCTCTGGCCAGAGGTCAAGCCTGCCCACCCAGTAGTCCAGGGGTTCATCACTCTTCAGAGCGTCCACATCGGCCGTTAACCTGATGTAGTCGGACACCTGACGGTCTAGGCGTTCCCTGATGTTGGATCCGGATGACACCTGTCCATGGGTCGGCTGAAAGAATGACCTCATATCCGAAGTCACCAACACATCTTCAAACCGGCCTCTTCTTAAAGGCGCTGTTGGATTGGTACCCGCAACTCCTTCTCTGGGAGTGGGAATTGCTCCTCTGCCAGCACACGCAAAAACAGAATGCAGCATTTCTCGAAGCAAGGCCTGGAAGTGCTCCATTCTGACAGCCCTCTGTGACGGCGGTAGCATTTCCGCCGTTTTGTGTTTGTACCGGGGGTCTAAGTACGTTGCCACCCAGTACTGGTCCTTGACCCTTATGCTTTTTATACGGGGGTCCCTATTAAAACACTGGAGCATGAAGGCCCCCATTTGCACTAAACTGGAAGCAGTGTGGTGGCCTGGCTCCTGCTCATCATCCAGGATAATGTCGTCCTCTTCATTCTCCTCTCCCCATCCACGCACAACAACAGGGGTCCCAGAAAGGTTTAAAGCATGCTCTTCTTGCTCCTCCTCATCCGCCCTGGCACCATCCTCCTCTGACTCCTCTTCAGACTCCTGTTGTTGACTTGTCTCAGATAGAGTAGCCCCCCCTGGGAATTCATTCAGCATTGCGACTTCCTCATCTTCCCGCTCCTGCTCCTCCACAGCTTGATCAATGACACGACGCAATGCACGCTCCATAAAGAAGGCATAAGGTACCATGTCACTGATGGCGCCATGGCTGCGACTGACCAGTTTGGTGATATCCTCAAATGGCCGCAGAAGTCTGCATGCGTCGCGCATGAGCAGCCACTGGCACAGTGAAAAAAAAACCAGCTCCCCAGAACCTGTTCTGCTGCAGAGTTCATACAGGTAGACGTTAACTGCACGTTTCTGCTGGAGCAGCCTATCAAGCATATAGAAGGTTGAGTTCCATCGTGTCGGGCAATCACAAATAAGACGTCTGACCGGCAGATTGTGTCGAGGCTGAATGTCAGCAAGGCGAGCCATGGCCGTGTAAGATCTTCTGAAATGGGCTGAGATTTTCCTTGCCTGCCGCAAGATGTCCTGGACCCCAGGGTATTTGACAACGAATCGCTGCACGACCAAATTTAAAATCGTGCGTGATTTTGCCCTGTTTCAATGCGCTAAGCAGATTGGCACCGTTGTCCCACACCACTTTACCAACTGTCAAATTGAGCGGTGTTAGCCACTGATCTGCCTGTGAACGCAAAGCTGAAAGGAGTGCCGGGCCAGTGTGGCTCTTGGCTTCCAGGCACAACAGACGCAGCACGGCATGGCAACGTCTCACCTGGCATGTCGAATAGGTTCTGGGGAGCTTGGGCGGCGCAGCGGAAGAGACACTAGCAGCGGAAAAGGAGGAGTCAGCCGAGGAGGAAAGGGAGGAGGATGGAGTAGGAGGAGGAGGAGAAGAAGAGCCAGGCCTGCATGCAATCCGTGGCGGTAAAACCAAATCTACACGGGTGCCACGGGTTACATGCTTGACGGCCGTCAGAAGGTTCACCCAGTGGGCTGTAAAAGTGATATACCCTCCCTGCCCGTGTTTGCTAGACCACGTGTCTGTGGTCAGATGTATCTTGGCACCGACACTGTGTGCCAGAGATACATTCACTTGCCGCTGAACATGGCCATATAGCTCTGGGATGCCCTTCTGTGAGAAATACTTCCTTCCTGGGACCTTCCATTGTGGTGTTCCAATGGCCACAAATTTGCGAAAGGCCTCCGAGTCCACCAGTTTATATGGCAGTAGTTGGCGGGCTATGAGTTCTGACAAGCCAGCCGTCAACCGTTGGGCAAGAGGGTTATCTGGCGTCATCATTTTTTTACGCTCGAACATTAGGCCCACGGAAGCCTGCCTTTTTGCAGAAAAATGTGAGCTTGGCGTGATGGAAGGTGGAGTGGAGGACAATTGTGAGGAGAGAGGAGAAGGAGAAGTAGAAGACGAGGCTGGACGGTGAGAGTCTGGAGTGTGGCTTTGTGTGTTCTGTTGCTCCCACTGGGTTCGGTGATGGCTGCTCATGTGCCTTTTTAAGGCGGTAGTCCCTAGGTGAGTGTTGGGCTTACCGCGACTAATGCGTTGACTGCAAAGATTGCAGATGGCAACGCTATTGTCAGCAGCGGACACGTTAAAAAAGGCCCACACTGCGGAGCCATGTGCCGGTATCCTGGGAGCGCCAGATGTGACCATACATGGTCAATGACTCGCTCCTGATACATTTGCAGTCTGCTTTGTCCCTCCTGTGCAATGTAAGTTATTCCTGCTTCTCCTCCCTATCTGCTGGTCCATATCTCCCTCTGAACTCCCCTCCTCTTCCTCTCTTGTGGGCACCCACGTGACATCACTAGACACGTCATCATCGACGTCACCTTCCCCACGGCTATAAGTAGAGATCTCGGAGTAGGCAGCAACACCGGGGACCAACCTCCTCCTTGGGCTGATCTGGGTACTGTCATCAGACTGCTGAGTAGCGGTTGTTGCTACCTCCTCTTCCTGATCCAATACCAAGAGTGGCTGCGCATCAGAAATGTCTTGATATGGATCGGAAAATAATTCCTGTGACTCAAGCGGAAGGTATGTGGTGGTGGTGGTGTTGTTGGTGGTAGTGTCTTTGGGGGTGCACATAGCAGAGAGTGAAGAAGAGGGTGCAGATCGAGAGGATGGGGAGGGTGCAGAAGAGTAAGGCTGATTGAGCCACTCAACCAAGTCTGGTGCGTCCTTTAAAGTAATTGAACGCACCTTCTGCAACTTCCCACTTTGGCTCAAGCCTGTTGCTCCTGCCCTACCCCTACCACCCCTGCGGAAGGGCCTGCCTCTTCCTCTGCCTGTCATTTTTTAAATGACCCTGTGACAAAACTCTCAGTCCCTATACTGATGAAGGACTGCTGCAGTATAGGGCAGCGGTCAGCAGTAGTGCACCTCAACCCTATGTATTGTGGACCTATACCAGTCCTTATAGAATAGCAGACTGTACCTCACTAAACCCTATGTACTGTAGCACCCTAGACCAAGTTACCAGTCCTTATAAGGACCTTTGTGGAACAAGTAGGTTGTGTGTGACTGATTAGCAGAATGTACGTCAGTCCCTATAATGATGAAGGACTGCTGCAGTATAGGGCAGCGGTCAGCAGTAGTGCACCTCAACCCTATGTATTGTGGACCTATACCAGTCCTTATAGAATAGCAGACTGTACCTCACTCAACCCTATGTACTGTAGCACCCTAGACCAAGTTACCAGTCCTTATAAGGACCTTTGTGGAACAAGTAGGTTGTGTGTGACTGATTAGCAGACTGTACGTCAGTCCCTATACTGATAAAGGACTGCTGCAGTATAGGGCAGCGGTCAGCAGTAGTGCACCTCAACCCTATGTATTGTGGACCTATACCAGTCCTTATAGAATAGCAGACTCTACCTCACTCAACCCTATGTACTGTAGCACCCTAGACCAAGTTACCAGTCCTTATAAGGACCTTTGTGGTACAAGTAGGTTGTGTGTGACTGATTAGCAGACTGTACGTCAGTCCCTATACTGATGAAGGACTGCTGCAGTATAGGGCAGCGGTCAGCAGTAGTGCACCTCAACCCTATGTATTGTGGACCTATACCAGTCCTTATAGAATAGCAGACTGTACCTCACTCAACCCTATGTACTGTAGCACCCTAGACCTTACCAGTCCTTATAAGGACCTTTGTGGAAAAAGTAGGTTGTGAATGATTAGCAGACTGCAGCAGAAGGGCAGCAGTCAAGTATAATATTCTTTCTATATTTGGAAGAAAGAATATTATATAAAAAAGGTAGTGCTAAAAACACTAATTCTCGCCGACCCCTATAGCACACTGCTCTGCGCTCCTGGGTGTTTAATTACAATATTCACTCAATGTGTCATCTTTCAAACAGCTGCTGCTTTAAAAGACAAGAATATATCATAAATACATAAAACATGAAACAAAAACTAGAAAGTCCACTTTTTATGTATAGCAGCGCATGCACATTTTTTTTTCAGAATATGCGTAAGAGTTCAGTTCGGTGTTCAGAAGATAGGGTGCTTTATTCAGTCGACCTGCGTTTGTGATTAAAACCCAGCTTCCACCATACAAATCACCACTTGTGGTACCAAGGCCGACCCCCTACGGGAATGCACTCACCAAACGTATGAAACCAATAAGCCTTCAGAATGCCATTGCAGCTCTCTCCTTTTACCACCAGTTATCTCCTTTGTGGGAAACGGCAAGTAAAAAACTGTTTAAGCGTTTAAAAATACTGTGCCTTATTCCGCTGTGTTGAATCCGTCCGAGGAGAACCGACCGTTTATAACGTGCACTTAAAAGTATGTGCTTCCGTATTTCCTCAGATCGTTGGAACGCAGGGATTGAGGCGCACTTGTCACTTCCGGTATAGTTACGCCCTGACGCGTTTCGTCATTTCCGACTTCATCTGAGGGCGTAGCTATAGATACCGGAAGTGTTCTTTTATTACCATCTCCAACCAATCAAAACTCAATGCAACATGATCTACGGGGCACCCCACCAATCGTCAGCCACCCTTAGGATTTAACTATACCTCAGGTAGCCACGAACGGTGCAGACCCATCGCAGAATGCAGTAATCTGTAGACTCATCTGCATCGTGCTTAGAACAATATGCATAAGGTACAATGTTACTATAATAAATACACACTGCATAAAACATCGAATCACAAAACGATCGTTGATCAAGAATAATTGAGAACTATTAATAAAGGTACAATAAGTTACCATATACAGTTATCCATGTACCATTGTATATTTATCCCCATACAGATACAATCCGGACGGTTAATATAATAGATCATCTTATGTGGGAACCGAATACCATTTCCCAATCACTATTAAAGTTCTCAACTGATTGTTACGCAAATATATTCTTCTGTATAAAACTTAAGGGCAAACATGAATCTAATTAGGTAGATCAATATTCTCGCGGTACCATACACGTCCGATCCGCACGAACGGATCCGATTTCTTTTTTTCACTAATATTATTTCTTTATTTCAAAAGAAAATTTATGACACTTGCTACTGATGATTGATCATCTAGAAGCTTAAGGATCCAATGTATGTTGCGAAAATATACATACACAAAATTATATATGTTTTTATATATATATATATTTTTTTTTTAAATCTGTATATATGTTTAAAAGATGTATACTTTTAAAAAAAATATATATATATTTTTAAAAAAGATATTTTTTTAAAAAAGATATTTTTAAAAAAGATATTTTTAAAAATTACACGAATAACTATGTCAGAGAACTGTATAAATTTAGGCTTGACCAAAATATAATAATGAGTTATAAATTATATATATCTAAAAATTATAAAAGATGTGTATACTAAAAAAGTATCTATTAAAAAATATATATATATATATATATATATATAAAAATTCTCTACACACATATATATATATAGTGTGTAAACAACAGGCACCGACCGTGCATGGAGTAATTAAAAAACAGGCACCGACCGTGCATGGAGTAGTTAAAAAACATGGTCTTTGTAGCTTGTTTTAAAATTAATTGGTACTAAGATGAAATGAGATAAAATGCGACTTTAAGTATCACTTATAAAACAATTAATGTCAAGTTCTATGTTTAAGCCTTTAGGACTGAGAGTATCTGTGGAATATATCCAATGAGTTTCACGTTTGGATAATTCACGTACTAAATTCATACCCCTCCAGTGTGGTTTAACCTGTTCAATCCCCCAAAATAGAAGGCCGGTAGCATCCCTATTATGTTTCAGTTTAAAATGTAATGAAACATTATGATCCTTATAACCAATTTTTATATTGTATATGTGTTCTGCTATTCTGACTCTTAGTTTCCTTTTGGTTCTGCCGATGTATAATAAACCACATGGGCACATTAATGCATATACAACATGCGTACTATTACAAGTAATGAACTGCTTAATCGGGAAACTACGATTATTGGACGGTGAGCTAAAATTGTCCAGGGATCTAATTGGTTTTGCTACCTCACGACACGCCTTACATTTACGGCAAGCGAAAAAACTGTTTCTGTCCCAAAAAGTGGGAGGAGGTTTTGGAGGGTCAATGACTTTTTTTACAATTTTATCGCCAAAGTTTGGAGCTTTTCTGTATAAAAACTGGGGTTGATCGGGTAATACGGAATGCATCTTTTTATCTAATAACAGAACATGCCAATGTCGTTTGAAAATAGTTTCGACTTCTTTATACTGTGAGTGAAAGTTGGAAATAAAACCCCATTCTTTGTCAAATTTCCCCTTTGTAATACTATCACCATCTGCACATGATTCTTCTTTTCTTTTATCAACCAAACAAAGTGCTCTGGGCATATTACCGACTTCCTGAATCACTTTCTGTAATTCCTGATAGTCGTACCCCTTTACGGAAAACCTTTCAGCTAAGACATTGGACTGCTTGATATAATTCTCAAATTCTGAGCAATTCCTCCGTACGCGAGTTATTTGTCCTTTTGGTATGTTACGAAGCCACTGGGGATGGTGGCCACTGGAAATGGGTAGATAGCTATTACGATCTGTATTTTTAAAAAACACTTTAGTTTCCAATTTATCCCCTTTTCTGTAGATTGTTACATCCAGAAAATTTATCTCATTCCTATTCCATTCTGAGGACAAACTAATGTTACGGTTATTGTTGTTCAACTTGTTAATAAATAAATTTAATTGCTCAACATTCCCCTCCCAAATTAAAAACAAATCATCGATGAATCTTTTATAAAAGATTAATTCTGACGGAGGGTCATTAAAAATTACTTTGTCCTCCCATTCCGCCATGAATAGATTAGCAATAGTGGGTGCAAATTTTGCTCCCATTGCAACCCCTCTTTTCTGCAAATAAAACACTCCATCGTACCAAAAATAATTATGCCCTAGGCAAAAATCTAATGCATTCCTTAAAAATATTTTTTGAATATGTGGAAGATCTTCCCTTTTACTCAGTGCCCAATTCAATGCTAAAAGAGCACCATCGTGCTGTATTACTGAGTAAAGTGATGCTACATCTGATGTCACCATTAAAACTTCACCTCTATCTTTCAAATCTACTTTATGTAAAAAATTTAAAAAACTTTTTGTGTCCCTCAAATATGATCTCGTACTCACCACGCTTTTTTGTAAAAACGTGTCTAAATATTGGCCCAGTCTTGATGACACTGAGCCAATACTATTTACTATAGGCCTAGCTGGTGGATTTACCGGATTTTTGTGTATTTTGGGCAGGGTGTATAATGTAGGTATCCTATTACTCACAGGAAGAAGATATTTTTCTTCCTTATTAGTGAGAACTTTCTTCCCTACTGCAGACCTAACCAAATTTTCCAACTGGTTTTGATAAGCTCTTGTTGGATCAGAATCTAACTTTGCATATGTTAGATCATCAGATAACATCTCTGTGATCTGATTATGGTAGAATTCTTTGGTGAGAATAACAACACCCCCCCCTTTATCCGCTGGACGAATAATAATATCCTTCCGTTTTTCCAACATCTCAATGCCATCACTTATATGACGATGTTGCGGTAATCTAATTGGTTTTATCTTTTCCAGGTCATTCAAGACTAGGCCTTTAAAGACCTCTACGTGGTGATTGGATAAATTAGAGGGATTAAAAAGGGATTTGTTTTTTAAACCACTATTAATTGGTTTATTCATATACACCACCGGTGGTCCTACCCGTGGTTGGCTCCCTATAAAATGCTTTTTTATGTTTAATTTACGAATGTATTTGTGTACGTCCACAAATACATCAAATTTATTCATCGGTTTTTTTATACCACATTTCAAGCCTAAATTTAAAATATTTCGTTCCTTATGAGACAGGTCTACTCGTGTTAGATTAAAAATACCTTCTACTCTGACTCCCTTCTTCTTTTGTTGGACCCTGTGACCAGCCCTGCAACCCCTAGATTTCCTTCCTTTCGCATAGGTGGACCCCTGCTGTTTAGCATTGGGTCCTCTTTCTGGGAGTGATAAGTCGGGGGTCTCAAATATTCCATCCCACTTTGATGGTTGTATGTGTACTGATGGTATGGTGGTTTTCCCCTGTGCGGATGGAACCCACGACCCCTCCAGTGATTCCCTCTCCCTCTCCCTAAAAAAGGGCGCTGTGGGGGAAAGTTTCCCTGATTATGTGTTTGAAGCGGTTGAAATCTATTATAAACGGGGACATTGTAGGATCCGTATGGGGTTTCACCATGTGGTCCATAATTAGATATCGGGGGTGCTGCCCCAGGAGGATTTTCAAAAAAACGTTGGTTAGTTTCACCTTTTTTTCCCTTAGCCTTTTTCTTTGTTTGTTTAAACGGCGTAGAGGAATGAGCAGGAGAGTTCAAAAATGAATCATTCCGAACATTCACGTCCCTCACAATAGTTTGTGAATTAATTAATCCTGCTTTGCTGGCCTGGTTACCTGGCCGTGGAAGAGGGGGTGGCAAATCCACTCCCTCACATCCACGGTCAGAGCCATCAGTTTGCTGCTGCCAAGCGTATATTACATTTATCTTAAAATCATTTAAATCCCTATAATATTTTTTTATTTTCTTTTTCTGTGTATCTCTGTCTACCTTTTCTAATCTCTTTTGTACTCTATCGTTAAAATCCTTAATTTCCTGAGAATCTTTAATTGGTTCTAATTGTTCATGTAAGTCCCTAATTTTGTTTTCAATATTTATCATTTTGCGCTTTTTACGTTGTAAAACCAGCTGTTGCAATTTAAAACCAACACCGTTAAAAAAGTCTAGCCACTCCTGATTGGAGTCTATATCTACTAGACCATCCTGTGGGGCTACATCCCACCTTAAACTCCTTAAAATTATATTTTCTTTAGCATATTGTTCAAGGATACAAATGTCCCACCAGGTGCGTACCTGTTTTTCCAATATATTACCCAGTGCAGACATTGCTCCATTATAATTGGTTACCGTGCTTATTGGCTCTAAACTAGTGAACAAAGACTGTATGTCAATGCTCCTATTCCTTAAAAATTGTATAACATCCATAGCAGCAGAGAAAATAGTAAAACAATATAAAAAAGGTAGTGCTAAAAACACTAATTCTCGCCGACCCCTATAGCACACTGCTCTGCGCTCCTGGGTGTTTAATTACAATATTCACTCAATGTGTCATCTTTCAAACAGCTGCTGCTTTAAAAGACAAGAATATATCATAAATACATAAAACATGAAACAAAAACTAGAAAGTCCACTTTTTATGTATAGCAGTGCATGCACATTTTTTTTCAGAATATGCGTAAGAGTTCAGTTCGGTGTTCAGAAGATAGGGTGCTTTATTCAGTCGACCTGCGTTTGTGATTAAAACCCAGCTTCCACCATACAAATCACCACTTGTGGTACCAAGGCCGACCCCCTACGGGAATGCACTCACCAAACGTATGAAACCAATAAGCCTTCAGAATGCCATTGCAGCTCTCTCCTTTTACCACCAGTTATCTCCTTTGTGGGAAACGGCAAGTAAAAAACTGTTTAAGCGTTTAAAAATACTGTGCCTTATTCCGCTGTGTTGAATCCGTCCGAGGAGAACCGACCGTTTATAACGTGCACTTAAAAGTATGTGCTTCCGTATTTCCTCGGATCGTTGGAACGCAGGGATTGAGGCGCACTTGTCACTTCCGGTATAGTTACGCCCTGACGCGTTTTGTCATTTCCGACTTCATCTGAGGGCGTAGCTATAGATACCGGAAGTGTTCTTTTATTACCATCTCCAACCAATCAAAACTCAATGCAACATGATCTACGGGGCACCCCACCAATCGTCAGCCACCCTTAGGATTTAACTATACCTCAGGTAGCCACGAACGGTGCAGACCCATCGCAGAATGCAGTAATCTGTAGACTCATCTGCATCGTGCTTAGAACAATATGCATAAGGTACAATGTTACTATAATAAATACACACTGCATAAAACATCGAATCACAAAACGATCGTTGATCAAGAATAATTGAGAACTATTAATAAAGGTACAATAAGTTACCATATACAGTTATCCATGTACCATTGTATATTTATCCCCATACAGATACAATCCGGACGGTTAATATAATAGATCATCTTATGTGGGAACCGAATACCATTTCCCAATCACTATTAAAGTTCTCAACTGATTGTTACGCAAATATATTCTTCTGTATAAAACTTAAGGGCAAACATGAATCTAATTAGGTAGATCAATATTCTCGCGGTACCATACACGTCCGATCCGCACGAACGGATCCGATTTCTTTTTTTCACTAATATTATTTCTTTATTTCAAAAGAAAATTTATGACACTTGCTACTGATGATTGATCATCTAGAAGCTTAAGGATCCAATGTATGTTGCGAAAATATACATACACAAAATTATATATGTTTTTATATATATATATATTTTTTTTTTAAATCTGTATATATGTTTAAAAGATGTATACTTTTAAAAAAAATATATATATATTTTTAAAAAAGATATTTTTTTAAAAAAGATATTTTTAAAAAAGATATTTTTAAAAATTACACGAATAACTATGTCAGAGAACTGTATAAATTTAGGCTTGACCAAAATATAATAATGAGTTATAAATTATATATATCTAAAAATTATAAAAGATGTGTATACTAAAAAAGTATCTATTAAAAAATATATATATATATATATATATATATAAAAATTCTCTACACACATATATATATATAGTGTGTAAACAACAGGCACCGACCGTGCATGGAGTAATTAAAAAACAGGCACCGACCGTGCATGGAGTAGTTAAAAAACATGGTCTTTGTAGCTTGTTTTAAAATTAATTGGTACTAAGATGAAATGAGATAAAATGCGACTTTAAGTATCACTTATAAAACAATTAATGTCAAGTTCTATGTTTAAGCCTTTAGGACTGAGAGTATCTGTGGAATATATCCAATGAGTTTCACGTTTGGATAATTCACGTACTAAATTCATACCCCTCCAGTGTGGTTTAACCTGTTCAATCCCCCAAAATAGAAGGCCGGTAGCATCCCTATTATGTTTCAGTTTAAAATGTAATGAAACATTATGATCCTTATAACCAATTTTTATATTGTATATGTGTTCTGCTATTCTGACTCTTAGTTTCCTTTTGGTTCTGCCGATGTATAATAAACCACATGGGCACATTAATGCATATACAACATGCGTACTATTACAAGTAATGAACTGCTTAATCGGGAAACTACGATTATTGGACGGTGAGCTAAAATTGTCCAGGGATCTAATTGGTTTTGCTACCTCACGACACGCCTTACATTTACGGCAAGCGAAAAAACTGTTTCTGTCCCAAAAAGTGGGAGGAGGTTTTGGAGGGTCAATGACTTTTTTTACAATTTTATCGCCAAAGTTTGGAGCTTTTCTGTATAAAAACTGGGGTTGATCGGGTAATACGGAATGCATCTTTTTATCTAATAACAGAACATGCCAATGTCGTTTGAAAATAGTTTCGACTTCTTTATACTGTGAGTGAAAGTTGGAAATAAAACCCCATTCTTTGTCAAATTTCCCCTTTGTAATACTATCACCATCTGCACATGATTCTTCTTTTCTTTTATCAACCAAACAAAGTGCTCTGGGCATATTACCGACTTCCTGAATCACTTTCTGTAATTCCTGATAGTCGTACCCCTTTACGGAAAACCTTTCAGCTAAGACATTGGACTGCTTGATATAATTCTCAAATTCTGAGCAATTCCTCCGTACGCGAGTTATTTGTCCTTTTGGTATGTTACGAAGCCACTGGGGATGGTGGCCACTGGAAATGGGTAGATAGCTATTACGATCTGTATTTTTAAAAAACACTTTAGTTTCCAATTTATCCCCTTTTCTGTAGATTGTTACATCCAGAAAATTTATCTCATTCCTATTCCATTCTGAGGACAAACTAATGTTACGGTTATTGTTGTTCAACTTGTTAATAAATAAATTTAATTGCTCAACATTCCCCTCCCAAATTAAAAACAAATCATCGATGAATCTTTTATAAAAGATTAATTCTGACGGAGGGTCATTAAAAATTACTTTGTCCTCCCATTCCGCCATGAATAGATTAGCAATAGTGGGTGCAAATTTTGCTCCCATTGCAACCCCTCTTTTCTGCAAATAAAACACTCCATCGTACCAAAAATAATTATGCCCTAGGCAAAAATCTAATGCATTCCTTAAAAATATTTTTTGAATATGTGGAAGATCTTCCCTTTTACTCAGTGCCCAATTCAATGCTAAAAGAGCACCATCGTGCTGTATTACTGAGTAAAGTGATGCTACATCTGATGTCACCATTAAAACTTCACCTCTATCTTTCAAATCTACTTTATGTAAAAAATTTAAAAAACTTTTTGTGTCCCTCAAATATGATCTCGTACTCACCACGCTTTTTTGTAAAAACGTGTCTAAATATTGGCCCAGTCTTGATGACACTGAGCCAATACTATTTACTATAGGCCTAGCTGGTGGATTTACCGGATTTTTGTGTATTTTGGGCAGGGTGTATAATGTAGGTATCCTATTACTCACAGGAAGAAGATATTTTTCTTCCTTATTAGTGAGAACTTTCTTCCCTACTGCAGACCTAACCAAATTTTCCAACTGGTTTTGATAAGCTCTTGTTGGATCAGAATCTAACTTTGCATATGTTAGATCATCAGATAACATCTCTGTGATCTGATTATGGTAGAATTCTTTGGTGAGAATAACAACACCCCCCCCTTTATCCGCTGGACGAATAATAATATCCTTCCGTTTTTCCAACATCTCAATGCCATCACTTATATGACGATGTTGCGGTAATCTAATTGGTTTTATCTTTTCCAGGTCATTCAAGACTAGGCCTTTAAAGACCTCTACGTGGTGATTGGATAAATTAGAGGGATTAAAAAGGGATTTGTTTTTTAAACCACTATTAATTGGTTTATTCATATACACCACCGGTGGTCCTACCCGTGGTTGGCTCCCTATAAAATGCTTTTTTATGTTTAATTTACGAATGTATTTGTGTACGTCCACAAATACATCAAATTTATTCATCGGTTTTTTTATACCACATTTCAAGCCTAAATTTAAAATATTTCGTTCCTTATGAGACAGGTCTACTCGTGTTAGATTAAAAATACCTTCTACTCTGACTCCCTTCTTCTTTTGTTGGACCCTGTGACCAGCCCTGCAACCCCTAGATTTCCTTCCTTTCGCATAGGTGGACCCCTGCTGTTTAGCATTGGGTCCTCTTTCTGGGAGTGATAAGTCGGGGGTCTCAAATATTCCATCCCACTTTGATGGTTGTATGTGTACTGATGGTATGGTGGTTTTCCCCTGTGCGGATGGAACCCACGACCCCTCCAGTGATTCCCTCTCCCTCTCCCTAAAAAAGGGCGCTGTGGGGGAAAGTTTCCCTGATTATGTGTTTGAAGCGGTTGAAATCTATTATAAACGGGGACATTGTAGGATCCGTATGGGGTTTCACCATGTGGTCCATAATTAGATATCGGGGGTGCTGCCCCAGGAGGATTTTCAAAAAAACGTTGGTTAGTTTCACCTTTTTTTCCCTTAGCCTTTTTCTTTGTTTGTTTAAACGGCGTAGAGGAATGAGCAGGAGAGTTCAAAAATGAATCATTCCGAACATTCACGTCCCTCACAATAGTTTGTGAATTAATTAATCCTGCTTTGCTGGCCTGGTTACCTGGCCGTGGAAGAGGGGGTGGCAAATCCACTCCCTCACATCCACGGTCAGAGCCATCAGTTTGCTGCTGCCAAGCGTATATTACATTTATCTTAAAATCATTTAAATCCCTATAATATTTTTTTATTTTCTTTTTCTGTGTATCTCTGTCTACCTTTTCTAATCTCTTTTGTACTCTATCGTTAAAATCCTTAATTTCCTGAGAATCTTTAATTGGTTCTAATTGTTCATGTAAGTCCCTAATTTTGTTTTCAATATTTATCATTTTGCGCTTTTTACGTTGTAAAACCAGCTGTTGCAATTTAAAACCAACACCGTTAAAAAAGTCTAGCCACTCCTGATTGGAGTCTATATCTACTAGACCATCCTGTGGGGCTACATCCCACCTTAAACTCCTTAAAATTATATTTTCTTTAGCATATTGTTCAAGGATACAAATGTCCCACCAGGTGCGTACCTGTTTTTCCAATATATTACCCAGTGCAGACATTGCTCCATTATAATTGGTTACCGTGCTTATTGGCTCTAAACTAGTGAACAAAGACTGTATGTCAATGCTCCTATTCCTTAAAAATTGTATAACATCCATAGCAGCAGAGAAAATAGTAAAACAATATAAAAAAGGTAGTGCTAAAAACACTAATTCTCGCCGACCCCTATAGCACACTGCTCTGCGCTCCTGGGTGTTTAATTACAATATTCACTCAATGTGTCATCTTTCAAACAGCTGCTGCTTTAAAAGACAAGAATATATCATAAATACATAAAACATGAAACAAAAACTAGAAAGTCCACTTTTTATGTATAGCAGTGCATGCACATTTTTTTTCAGAATATGCGTAAGAGTTCAGTTCGGTGTTCAGAAGATAGGGTGCTTTATTCAGTCGACCTGCGTTTGTGATTAAAACCCAGCTTCCACCATACAAATCACCACTTGTGGTACCAAGGCCGACCCCCTACGGGAATGCACTCACCAAACGTATGAAACCAATAAGCCTTCAGAATGCCATTGCAGCTCTCTCCTTTTACCACCAGTTATCTCCTTTGTGGGAAACGGCAAGTAAAAAACTGTTTAAGCGTTTAAAAATACTGTGCCTTATTCCGCTGTGTTGAATCCGTCCGAGGAGAACCGACCGTTTATAACGTGCACTTAAAAGTATGTGCTTCCGTATTTCCTCGGATCGTTGGAACGCAGGGATTGAGGCGCACTTGTCACTTCCGGTATAGTTACGCCCTGACGCGTTTTGTCATTTCCGACTTCATCTGAGGGCGTAGCTATAGATACCGGAAGTGTTCTTTTATTACCATCTCCAACCAATCAAAACTCAATGCAACATGATCTACGGGGCACCCCACCAATCGTCAGCCACCCTTAGGATTTAACTATACCTCAGGTAGCCACGAACGGTGCAGACCCATCGCAGAATGCAGTAATCTGTAGACTCATCTGCATCGTGCTTAGAACAATATGCATAAGGTACAATGTTACTATAATAAATACACACTGCATAAAACATCGAATCACAAAACGATCGTTGATCAAGAATAATTGAGAACTATTAATAAAGGTACAATAAGTTACCATATACAGTTATCCATGTACCATTGTATATTTATCCCCATACAGATACAATCCGGACGGTTAATATAATAGATCATCTTATGTGGGAACCGAATACCATTTCCCAATCACTATTAAAGTTCTCAACTGATTGTTACGCAAATATATTCTTCTGTATAAAACTTAAGGGCAAACATGAATCTAATTAGGTAGATCAATATTCTCGCGGTACCATACACGTCCGATCCGCACGAACGGATCCGATTTCTTTTTTTCACTAATATTATTTCTTTATTTCAAAAGAAAATTTATGACACTTGCTACTGATGATTGATCATCTAGAAGCTTAAGGATCCAATGTATGTTGCGAAAATATACATACACAAAATTATATATGTTTTTATATATATATATATTTTTTTTTTAAATCTGTATATATGTTTAAAAGATGTATACTTTTAAAAAAAATATATATATATTTTTAAAAAAGATATTTTTTTAAAAAAGATATTTTTAAAAAAGATATTTTTAAAAATTACACGAATAACTATGTCAGAGAACTGTATAAATTTAGGCTTGACCAAAATATAATAATGAGTTATAAATTATATATATCTAAAAATTATAAAAGATGTGTATACTAAAAAAGTATCTATTAAAAAATATATATATATATATATATATATATAAAAATTCTCTACACACATATATATATATAGTGTGTAAACAACAGGCACCGACCGTGCATGGAGTAATTAAAAAACAGGCACCGACCGTGCATGGAGTAGTTAAAAAACATGGTCTTTGTAGCTTGTTTTAAAATTAATTGGTACTAAGATGAAATGAGATAAAATGCGACTTTAAGTATCACTTATAAAACAATTAATGTCAAGTTCTATGTTTAAGCCTTTAGGACTGAGAGTATCTGTGGAATATATCCAATGAGTTTCACGTTTGGATAATTCACGTACTAAATTCATACCCCTCCAGTGTGGTTTAACCTGTTCAATCCCCCAAAATAGAAGGCCGGTAGCATCCCTATTATGTTTCAGTTTAAAATGTAATGAAACATTATGATCCTTATAACCAATTTTTATATTGTATATGTGTTCTGCTATTCTGACTCTTAGTTTCCTTTTGGTTCTGCCGATGTATAATAAACCACATGGGCACATTAATGCATATACAACATGCGTACTATTACAAGTAATGAACTGCTTAATCGGGAAACTACGATTATTGGACGGTGAGCTAAAATTGTCCAGGGATCTAATTGGTTTTGCTACCTCACGACACGCCTTACATTTACGGCAAGCGAAAAAACTGTTTCTGTCCCAAAAAGTGGGAGGAGGTTTTGGAGGGTCAATGACTTTTTTTACAATTTTATCGCCAAAGTTTGGAGCTTTTCTGTATAAAAACTGGGGTTGATCGGGTAATACGGAATGCATCTTTTTATCTAATAACAGAACATGCCAATGTCGTTTGAAAATAGTTTCGACTTCTTTATACTGTGAGTGAAAGTTGGAAATAAAACCCCATTCTTTGTCAAATTTCCCCTTTGTAATACTATCACCATCTGCACATGATTCTTCTTTTCTTTTATCAACCAAACAAAGTGCTCTGGGCATATTACCGACTTCCTGAATCACTTTCTGTAATTCCTGATAGTCGTACCCCTTTACGGAAAACCTTTCAGCTAAGACATTGGACTGCTTGATATAATTCTCAAATTCTGAGCAATTCCTCCGTACGCGAGTTATTTGTCCTTTTGGTATGTTACGAAGCCACTGGGGATGGTGGCCACTGGAAATGGGTAGATAGCTATTACGATCTGTATTTTTAAAAAACACTTTAGTTTCCAATTTATCCCCTTTTCTGTAGATTGTTACATCCAGAAAATTTATCTCATTCCTATTCCATTCTGAGGACAAACTAATGTTACGGTTATTGTTGTTCAACTTGTTAATAAATAAATTTAATTGCTCAACATTCCCCTCCCAAATTAAAAACAAATCATCGATGAATCTTTTATAAAAGATTAATTCTGACGGAGGGTCATTAAAAATTACTTTGTCCTCCCATTCCGCCATGAATAGATTAGCAATAGTGGGTGCAAATTTTGCTCCCATTGCAACCCCTCTTTTCTGCAAATAAAACACTCCATCGTACCAAAAATAATTATGCCCTAGGCAAAAATCTAATGCATTCCTTAAAAATATTTTTTGAATATGTGGAAGATCTTCCCTTTTACTCAGTGCCCAATTCAATGCTAAAAGAGCACCATCGTGCTGTATTACTGAGTAAAGTGATGCTACATCTGATGTCACCATTAAAACTTCACCTCTATCTTTCAAATCTACTTTATGTAAAAAATTTAAAAAACTTTTTGTGTCCCTCAAATATGATCTCGTACTCACCACGCTTTTTTGTAAAAACGTGTCTAAATATTGGCCCAGTCTTGATGACACTGAGCCAATACTATTTACTATAGGCCTAGCTGGTGGATTTACCGGATTTTTGTGTATTTTGGGCAGGGTGTATAATGTAGGTATCCTATTACTCACAGGAAGAAGATATTTTTCTTCCTTATTAGTGAGAACTTTCTTCCCTACTGCAGACCTAACCAAATTTTCCAACTGGTTTTGATAAGCTCTTGTTGGATCAGAATCTAACTTTGCATATGTTAGATCATCAGATAACATCTCTGTGATCTGATTATGGTAGAATTCTTTGGTGAGAATAACAACACCCCCCCCTTTATCCGCTGGACGAATAATAATATCCTTCCGTTTTTCCAACATCTCAATGCCATCACTTATATGACGATGTTGCGGTAATCTAATTGGTTTTATCTTTTCCAGGTCATTCAAGACTAGGCCTTTAAAGACCTCTACGTGGTGATTGGATAAATTAGAGGGATTAAAAAGGGATTTGTTTTTTAAACCACTATTAATTGGTTTATTCATATACACCACCGGTGGTCCTACCCGTGGTTGGCTCCCTATAAAATGCTTTTTTATGTTTAATTTACGAATGTATTTGTGTACGTCCACAAATACATCAAATTTATTCATCGGTTTTTTTATACCACATTTCAAGCCTAAATTTAAAATATTTCGTTCCTTATGAGACAGGTCTACTCGTGTTAGATTAAAAATACCTTCTACTCTGACTCCCTTCTTCTTTTGTTGGACCCTGTGACCAGCCCTGCAACCCCTAGATTTCCTTCCTTTCGCATAGGTGGACCCCTGCTGTTTAGCATTGGGTCCTCTTTCTGGGAGTGATAAGTCGGGGGTCTCAAATATTCCATCCCACTTTGATGGTTGTATGTGTACTGATGGTATGGTGGTTTTCCCCTGTGCGGATGGAACCCACGACCCCTCCAGTGATTCCCTCTCCCTCTCCCTAAAAAAGGGCGCTGTGGGGGAAAGTTTCCCTGATTATGTGTTTGAAGCGGTTGAAATCTATTATAAACGGGGACATTGTAGGATCCGTATGGGGTTTCACCATGTGGTCCATAATTAGATATCGGGGGTGCTGCCCCAGGAGGATTTTCAAAAAAACGTTGGTTAGTTTCACCTTTTTTTCCCTTAGCCTTTTTCTTTGTTTGTTTAAACGGCGTAGAGGAATGAGCAGGAGAGTTCAAAAATGAATCATTCCGAACATTCACGTCCCTCACAATAGTTTGTGAATTAATTAATCCTGCTTTGCTGGCCTGGTTACCTGGCCGTGGAAGAGGGGGTGGCAAATCCACTCCCTCACATCCACGGTCAGAGCCATCAGTTTGCTGCTGCCAAGCGTATATTACATTTATCTTAAAATCATTTAAATCCCTATAATATTTTTTTATTTTCTTTTTCTGTGTATCTCTGTCTACCTTTTCTAATCTCTTTTGTACTCTATCGTTAAAATCCTTAATTTCCTGAGAATCTTTAATTGGTTCTAATTGTTCATGTAAGTCCCTAATTTTGTTTTCAATATTTATCATTTTGCGCTTTTTACGTTGTAAAACCAGCTGTTGCAATTTAAAACCAACACCGTTAAAAAAGTCTAGCCACTCCTGATTGGAGTCTATATCTACTAGACCATCCTGTGGGGCTACATCCCACCTTAAACTCCTTAAAATTATATTTTCTTTAGCATATTGTTCAAGGATACAAATGTCCCACCAGGTGCGTACCTGTTTTTCCAATATATTACCCAGTGCAGACATTGCTCCATTATAATTGGTTACCGTGCTTATTGGCTCTAAACTAGTGAACAAAGACTGTATGTCAATGCTCCTATTCCTTAAAAATTGTATAACATCCATAGCAGCAGAGAAAATAGTAAAACAATATAAAAAAGGTAGTGCTAAAAACACTAATTCTCGCCGACCCCTATAGCACACTGCTCTGCGCTCCTGGGTGTTTAATTACAATATTCACTCAATGTGTCATCTTTCAAACAGCTGCTGCTTTAAAAGACAAGAATATATCATAAATACATAAAACATGAAACAAAAACTAGAAAGTCCACTTTTTATGTATAGCAGTGCATGCACATTTTTTTTCAGAATATGCGTAAGAGTTCAGTTCGGTGTTCAGAAGATAGGGTGCTTTATTCAGTCGACCTGCGTTTGTGATTAAAACCCAGCTTCCACCATACAAATCACCACTTGTGGTACCAAGGCCGACCCCCTACGGGAATGCACTCACCAAACGTATGAAACCAATAAGCCTTCAGAATGCCATTGCAGCTCTCTCCTTTTACCACCAGTTATCTCCTTTGTGGGAAACGGCAAGTAAAAAACTGTTTAAGCGTTTAAAAATACTGTGCCTTATTCCGCTGTGTTGAATCCGTCCGAGGAGAACCGACCGTTTATAACGTGCACTTAAAAGTATGTGCTTCCGTATTTCCTCGGATCGTTGGAACGCAGGGATTGAGGCGCACTTGTCACTTCCGGTATAGTTACGCCCTGACGCGTTTTGTCATTTCCGACTTCATCTGAGGGCGTAGCTATAGATACCGGAAGTGTTCTTTTATTACCATCTCCAACCAATCAAAACTCAATGCAACATGATCTACGGGGCACCCCACCAATCGTCAGCCACCCTTAGGATTTAACTATACCTCAGGTAGCCACGAACGGTGCAGACCCATCGCAGAATGCAGTAATCTGTAGACTCATCTGCATTGTGCTTAGAACAATATGCATAAGGTACAATGTTACTATAATAAATACACACTGCATAAAACATCGAATCACAAAACGATCGTTGATCAAGAATAATTGAGAACTATTAATAAAGGTACAATAAGTTACCATATACAGTTATCCATGTACCATTGTATATTTATCCCCATACAGATACAATCCGGACGGTTAATATAATAGATCATCTTATGTGGGAACCGAATACCATTTCCCAATCACTATTAAAGTTCTCAACTGATTGTTACGCAAATATATTCTTCTGTATAAAACTTAAGGGCAAACATGAATCTAATTAGGTAGATCGATATTCTCGCGGTACCATACACGTCCGATCCGCACGAACGGATCCGATTTCTTTTTTTCACTAATATTATTTCTTTATTTCAAAAGAAAATTTATGACACTTGCTACTGATGATTGATCATCTAGAAGCTTAAGGATCCAATGTATGTTGCGAAAATATACATACACAAAATTATATATGTTTTTATATATATTTTTTTTTTTTTAAATCTGTATATATGTTTAAAAGATGTATACTTTAAAAAAAATATATATATTTTTAAAAAAGATATTTTTTTAAAAAAGATATTTTTAAAAAAGATATTTTTAAAAATTACACGAATAACTATGTCAGAGAACTGTATAAATTTAGGCTTGACCAAAAAATAATAATGAGTTATAAATTATATATATCTAAAAATTATAAAAGATGTGTATACTAAAAAAGTATCTATTAAAAAATATATATATATATATATAAAAATTCTCTACACACATATATATATAGTGTGTAAACAACAGGCACCGACCGTGCATGGAGTAATTAAAAAACAGGCACCGACCGTGCATGGAGTAGTTAAAAAACATGGTCTTTGTAGCTTGTTTTAAAATTAATTGGTACTAAGATGAAATGAGATAAAATGCGACTTTAAGTATCACTTATAAAACAATTAATGTCAAGTTCTATGTTTAAGCCTTTAGGACTGAGAGTATCTGTGGAATATATCCAATGAGTTTCACGTTTGGATAATTCACGTACTAAATTCATACCCCTCCAGTGTGGTTTAACCTGTTCAATCCCCCAAAATAGAAGGCCGGTAGCATCCCTATTATGTTTCAGTTTAAAATGTAATGAAACATTATGATCCTTATAACCAATTTTTATATTGTGTATGTGTTCTGCTATTCTGACTCTTAGTTTCCTTTTGGTTCTGCCGATGTATAATAAACCACATGGGCACATTAATGCATATACAACATGCGTACTATTACAAGTAATGAACTGCTTAATCGGGAAACTACGATTATTGGACGGTGAGCTAAAATTGTCCAGGGATCTAATTGGTTTTGCTACCTCACGACACGCCTTACATTTACGACACTGGAGGGGTATGAATTTAGTACGTGAATTATCCAAACGTGAAACTCATTGGATATATTCCACAGATACTCTCAGTCCTAAAGGCTTAAACATAGAACTTGACATTAATTGTTTTATAAGTGATACTTAAAGTCGCATTTTATCTCATTTCATCTTAGTACCAATTAATTTTAAAACAAGCTACAAAGACCATGTTTTTTAACTACTCCATGCACGGTCGGTGCCTGTTTTTTAATTACTCCATGCACGGTGGGTGCCTGTTGTTTACACACTATATATATATGTGTGTAGAGAATTTTTATATATATATATATATATATATATATATTTTTTAATAGATACTTTTTTAGTATACACATCTTTTATAATTTTTAGATATATATAATTTATAACTCATTATTATTTTTTGGTCAAGCCTAAATTTATACAGTTCTCTGACATAGTTATTCGTGTAATTTTTAAAAATATCTTTTTTAAAAATATCTTTTTTAAAAAAATATCTTTTTTAAAAATATATATATTTTTTTAAAAGTATACATCTTTTAAACATATATACAGATTTTTTTTAAAAAAATATATATATAAAAACATATATAATTTTGTGTATGTATATTTTCGCAACATACATTGGATCCTTAAGCTTCTAGATGATCAATCATCAGTAGCAAGTGTCATAAATTTTCTTTTGAAATAAAGAAATAATATTAGTGAAAAAAAGAAATCGGATCCGTTCGTGCGGATCGGACGTGTATGGTACCGCGAGAATATCGATCTACCTAATTAGATTCATGTTTGCCCTTAAGTTTTTTACAGAAGAATATATTTGCGTAACAATCAGTTGAGAACTTTAATAGTGATTGGGAAATGGTATTCGGTTCCCACATAAGATGATCTATTATATTAACCGTCCGGATTGTATCTGTATGGGGATAAATATACAATGGTACATGGATAACTGTATATGGTAACTTATTGTACCTTTATTAATAGTTCTCAATTATTCTTGATCAACGATCGTTTTGTGATTCGATGTTTTATGCAGTGTGTATTTATTATAGTAACATTGTACCTTATGCATATTGTTCTAAGCACGATGCAGATGAGTCTACAGATTACTGCATTCTGCGATGGGTCTGCACCGTTCGTGGCTACCTGAGGTATAGTTAAATCCTAAGGGTGGCTGACGATTGGTGGGGTGCCCCGTAGATCATGTTGCATTGAGTTTTGATTGGTTGGAGATGGTAATAAAAGAACACTTCCGGTATCTATAGCTACGCCCTCAGATGAAGTCGGAAATGACGAAACGCGTCAGGGCGTAACTATACCGGAAGTGACAAGTGCGCCTCAATCCCTGCGTTCCAACGATCCGAGGAAATACGGAAGCACATACTTTTAAGTGCACGTTATAAACGGTCGGTTCTCCTCGGACGGATTCAACACAGCGGAATAAGGCACAGTATTTTTAAACGCTTAAACAGTTTTTTACTTGCCGTTTCCCACAAAGGAGATAACTGGTGGTAAAAGGAGAGAGCTGCAATGGCATTCTGAAGGCTTATTGGTTTCATACGTTTGGTGAGTGCATTTCCGTAGGGGGTCGGCCTTGGTACCACAAGTGGTGATTTGTATGGTGGAAGCTGGGTTTTAATCACAAACGCAGGTCGACTGAATAAAGCACCCTATCTTCTGAACACCGAACTGAACTCTTACGCATATTCTGAAAAAAAATGTGCATGCGCTGCTATACATAAAAAGTGGACTTTCTAGTTTTTGTTTCATGTTTTATGTATTTATGATATATTCTTGTCTTTTAAAGCAGCAGCTGTTTGAAAGATGACACATTGAGTGAATATTGTAATTAAACACCCAGGAGCGCAGAGCAGTGTGCTATAGGGGTCGGCGAGAATTAGTGTTTTTAGCACTACCTTTTTTATATTGTTTTACTATTTTCTCTGCTGCTATGGATGTTATACAATTTTTAAGGAATAGGAGCATTGACATACAGTCTTTGTTCACTAGTTTAGAGCCAATAAGCACGGTAACCAATTATAATGGAGCAATGTCTGCACTGGGTAATATATTGGAAAAACAGGTACGCACCTGGTGGGACATTTGTATCCTTGAACAATATGCTAAAGAAAATATAATTTTAAGGAGTTTAAGGTGGGATGTAGCCCCACAGGATGGTCTAGTAGATATAGACTCCAATCAGGAGTGGCTAGACTTTTTTAACGGTGTTGGTTTTAAATTGCAACAGCTGGTTTTACAACGTAAAAAGCGCAAAATGATAAATATTGAAAACAAAATTAGGGACTTACATGAACAATTAGAACCAATTAAAGATTCTCAGGAAATTAAGGATTTTAACGATAGAGTACAAAAGAGATTAGAAAAGGTAGACAGAGATACACAGAAAAAGAAAATAAAAAAATATTATAGGGATTTAAATGATTTTAAGATAAATGTAATATACGCTTGGCAGCAGCAAACTGATGGCTCTGACCGTGGATGTGAGGGAGTGGATTTGCCACCCCCTCTTCCACGGCCAGGTAACCAGGCCAGCAAAGCAGGATTAATTAATTCACAAACTATTGTGAGGGACGTGAATGTTCGGAATGATTCATTTTTGAACTCTCCTGCTCATTCCTCTACGCCGTTTAAACAAACAAAGAAAAAGGCTAAGGGAAAAAAAGGTGAAACTAACCAACGTTTTTTTGAAAATCCTCCTGGGGCAGCACCCCCGATATCTAATTATGGACCACATGGTGAAACCCCATACGGATCCTACAATGTCCCCGTTTATAATAGATTTCAACCGCTTCAAACACATAATCAGGGAAACTTTCCCCCACAGCGCCCTTTTTTAGGGAGAGGGAGAGGGAATCACTGGAGGGGTCGTGGGTTCCATCCGCACAGGGGAAAACCACCATACCATCAGTACACATACAACCATCAAAGTGGGATGGAATATTTGAGACCCCCGACTTATCACTCCCAGAAAGAGGACCCAATGCTAAACAGCAGGGGTCCACCTATGCGAAAGGAAGGAAATCTAGGGGTTGCAGGGCTGGTCACAGGGTCCAACAAAAGAATAAGGGAGTCAGAGTAGAAGGTATTTTTAATCTAACACGAGTAGACCTGTCTCATAAGGAACGAAATATTTTAAATTTAGGCTTGAAATGTGGTATAAAAAAACCGATGAATAAATTTGATGTATTTGTGGACGTACACAAATACATTCGTAAATTAAACATAAAAAAGCATTTTATAGGGAGCCAACCACGGGTAGGACCACTGGTGGTGTATATGAATAAACCAATTAATAGTGGTTTAAAAAACAAATCCCTTTTTAATCCCTCTAATTTATCCAATCACCACGTAGAGGTCTTTAAAGGCCTAGTCTTGAATGACCTGGAAAAGATAAAACCAATTAGATTACCGCAACATCGTCATATAAGTGATGGCATTGAGATGTTGGAAAAACGGAAGGATATTATTATTCGTCCAGCGGATAAAGGGGGGGGTGTTGTTATTCTCACCAAAGAATTCTACCATAATCAGATCACAGAGATGTTATCTGATGATCTAACATATGCAAAGTTAGATTCTGATCCAACAAGAGCTTATCAAAACCAGTTGGAAAATTTGGTTAGGTCTGCAGTAGGGAAGAAAGTTCTCACTAATAAGGAAGAAAAATATCTTCTTCCTGTGAGTAATAGGATACCTACATTATACACCCTGCCCAAAATACACAAAAATCCGGTAAATCCACCAGCTAGGCCTATAGTAAATAGTATTGGCTCAGTGTCATCAAGACTGGGCCAATATTTAGACACGTTTTTACAAAAAAGCGTGGTGAGTACGAGATCATATTTGAGGGACACAAAAAGTTTTTTAAATTTTTTACATAAAGTAGATTTGAAAGATAGAGGTGAAGTTTTAATGGTGACATCAGATGTAGCATCACTTTACTCAGTAATACAGCACGATGATGCTCTTTTAGCATTGAATTGGGCACTGAGTAAAAGGGAAGATCTTCCACATATTCAAAAAATATTTTTAAGGAATGCATTAGATTTTTGCCTAGGGCATAATTATTTTTGGTACGATGGAGTGTTTTATTTGCAGAAAAGAGGGGTTGCAATGGGAGCAAAATTTGCACCCAGTATTGCTAATCTATTCATGGCGGAATGGGAGGACAAAGTAATTTTTAATGACCCTCCGTCAGAATTAATCTTTTATAAAAGATTCATCGATGATTTGTTTTTAATTTGGGAGGGGAATGTTGAGCAATTAAATTTATTTATTAACAAGTTGAACAACAATAACCGTAACATTAGTTTGTCCTCAGAATGGAATAGGAATGAGATACATTTTCTGGATGTAACAATCTACAGAAAAGGGGATAAATTGGAAACTAAAGTGTTTTTTAAAAATACAGATCGTAATAGCTATCTACCCATTTCCAGTGGCCACCATCCCCAGTGGCTTCGTAACATACCAAAAGGACAAATAACTCGCGTACGGAGGAATTGCTCAGAATTTGAGAATTATATCAAGCAGTCCAATGTCTTAGCTGAAAGGTTTTCCGTAAAGGGGTACGACTATCAGGATTTACAGAAAGTGATTCAGGAAGTCGGTAATATGCCCAGAGCACTTTGTTTGGTTGATAAAAGAAAAGAAGAATCATGTGCAGATGGTGATAGTATTACAAAGGGGAAATTTGACAAAGAATGGGGTTTTATTTCCAACTTTCACTCACAGTATAAAGAAGTCGAAACTATTTTCAAACAACATTGGCATGTTCTGTTATTAGATAAAAAGATGCATTCCGTATTACCCGATCAACCCCAGTTTTTATACAGAAAAGCTCCAAACTTTGGCGATAAAATTGTAAAAAAAGTCATTGACCCTCCAAAACCTCCTCCCACTTTTTGGGACAGAAACGGTTTTTTCGCTTGCCGTAAATGTAAGGCGTGTCGTGAGGTAGCAAAACCAATTAGATCCCTGGACAATTTTAGCTCACCGTCCAATAATCGTAGTTTCCCGATTAAGCAGTTCATTACTTGTAATAGTACGCATGTTGTATATGCATTAATGTGCCCATGTGGTTTATTATACATCGGCAGAACCAAAAGGAAACTAAGAGTCAGAATAGCAGAACACATATACAATATAAAAATTGGTTATAAGGATCATAATGTTTCATTACATTTTAAACTGAAACATAATAGGGATGCTACCGGCCTTCTATTTTGGGGGATTGAACAGGTTAAACCACACTGGAGGGGTATGAATTTAGTACGTGAATTATCCAAACGTGAAACTCATTGGATATATTCCACAGATACTCTCAGTCCTAAAGGCTTAAACATAGAACTTGACATTAATTGTTTTATAAGTGATACTTAAAGTCGCATTTTATCTCATTTCATCTTAGTACCAATTAATTTTAAAACAAGCTACAAAGACCATGTTTTTTAACTACTCCATGCACGGTCGGTGCCTGTTTTTTAATTACTCCATGCACGGTCGGTGCCTGTTGTTTACACACTATATATATATGTGTGTAGAGAATTTTTATATATATATATATATATATATATATTTTTTAATAGATACTTTTTTAGTATACACATCTTTTATAATTTTTAGATATATATAATTTATAACTCATTATTATTTTTTGGTCAAGCCTAAATTTATACAGTTCTCTGACATAGTTATTCGTGTAATTTTTAAAAATATATTTTTTAAAAATATCTTTTTTTTAAAAATATCTTTTTTAAAAATATATTTTTTTTTTAAAAGTATACATCTTTTAAACATATATACAGATTTTTAAAAAAAAAATATATATATAAAAACATATATAATTTTGTGTATGTATATTTTCGCAACATACATTGGATCCTTAAGCTTCTAGATGATCAATCATCAGTAGCAAGTGTCATAAATTTTCTTTTGAAATAAAGAAATAATATTAGTGAAAAAAAGAAATCCGATCCGTTCGTGCGGATCGGACGTGTATGGTACCGCGAGAATATCGATCTACCTAATTAGATTCATGTTTGCCCTTAAGTTTTATACAGAAGAATATATTTGCGTAACAATCAGTTGAGAACTTTAATAGTGATTGGGAAATGGTATTTGGTTCCCACATAAGATGATCTATTATATTAACCGTCCGGATTGTATCTGTATGGGGATAAATATACAATGGTACATGGATAACTGTATATGGTAACTTATTGTACCTTTATTAATAGTTCTCAATTATTCTTGATCAACGATCGTTTTGTGATTCGATGTTTTATGCAGTGTGTATTTATTATAGTAACATTGTACCTTATGCATATTGTTCTAAGCACGATGCAGATGAGTCTACAGATTACTGCATTCTGCGATGGGTCTGCACCGTTCGTGGCTACCTGAGGTATAGTTAAATCCTAAGGGTGGCTGACGATTGGTGGGGTGCCCCGTAGATCATGTTGCATTGAGTTTTGATTGGTTGGAGATGGTAATAAAAGAACACTTCCGGTATCTATAGCTACGCCCTCAGATGAAGTCGGAAATGACGAAACGCGTCAGAGCGTAACTATACCGGAAGTGACAAGTGCGCCTCAATCCCTGCGTTCCAACGATCCGAGGAAATACGGAAGCACATACTTTTAAGTGCACGTTATAAACGGTCGGTTCTCCTCGGACGGATTCAACACAGCGGAATAAGGCACAGTATTTTTAAACGCTTAAACAGTTTTTTACTTGCCGTTTCCCACAAAGGAGATAACTGGTGGTAAAAGGAGAGAGCTGCAATGGCATTCTGAAGGCTTATTGGTTTCATACGTTTGGTGAGTGCATTCCCGTAGGGGGTCGGCCTTGGTACCACAAGTGGTGATTTGTATGGTGGAAGCTGGGTTTTAATCACAAACGCAGGTCGACTGAATAAAGCACCCTATCTTCTGAACACCGAACTGAACTCTTACGCATATTCTGAAAAAAAATGTGCATGCGCTGCTATACATAAAAAGTGGACTTTCTAGTTTTTGTTTCATGTTTTATGTATTTATGATATATTCTTGTCTTTTAAAGCAGCAGCTGTTTGAAAGATGACACATTGAGTGAATATTGTAATTAAACACCCAGGAGCGCAGAGCAGTGTGCTATAGGGGTCGGCGAGAATTAGTGTTTTTAGCACTACCTTTTTTATATTGTTTTACTATTTTCTCTGCTGCTATGGATGTTATACAATTTTTAAGGAATAGGAGCATTGACATACAGTCTTTGTTCACTAGTTTAGAGCCAATAAGCACGGTAACCAATTATAATGGAGCAATGTCTGCACTGGGTAATATATTGGAAAAACAGGTACGCACCTGGTGGGACATTTGTATCCTTGAACAATATGCTAAAGAAAATATAATTTTAAGGAGTTTAAGGTGGGATGTAGCCCCACAGGATGGTCTAGTAGATATAGACTCCAATCAGGAGTGGCTAGACTTTTTTAACGGTGTTGGTTTTAAATTGCAACAGCTGGTTTTACAACGTAAAAAGCGCAAAATGATAAATATTGAAAACAAAATTAGGGACTTACATGAACAATTAGAACCAATTAAAGATTCTCAGGAAATTAAGGATTTTAACGATAGAGTACAAAAGAGATTAGAAAAGGTAGACAGAGATACACAGAAAAAGAAAATAAAAAAATATTATAGGGATTTAAATGATTTTAAGATAAATGTAATATACGCTTGGCAGCAGCAAACTGATGGCTCTGACCGTGGATGTGAGGGAGTGGATTTGCCACCCCCTCTTCCACGGCCAGGTAACCAGGCCAGCAAAGCAGGATTAATTAATTCACAAACTATTGTGAGGGACGTGAATGTTCGGAATGATTCATTTTTGAACTCTCCTGCTCATTCCTCTACGCCGTTTAAACAAACAAAGAAAAAGGCTAAGGCCGCGTACACACGGGCGGACTGTTCGCCCAACCTTGTCCGCTGAACAGTGTTTGGGCGGACAGTCCGCCCGTGTGTGGGCTTTCAGCGGACAGTTTCAGCGGACAGTTGGACGGACAAAGTCTTTCGGAAATTCCGAAAAACTGTCCGCTGAAACTGTGTTTGAGCGAACAGTCCGCCCGTGTGTAGGCTACTTTCGAAATGAGCAAACTGTTCCCGCTCGGAAAGTCCGCCCATTTCGAGCGCGTGTACAGGTAGGCGGGGCCCGCGAAGGAGACGTCGCGGGCTCCGCCGCCTGGAATGGGCTTAAAGGGGAACCCCAACGCCGAAAAAAATCGGCGTGGGGGTTCCCCCAAAGTCCACACCAGACCCTTGTCCGAGCACGCTACCCGGCCGGCCAGGAAAGGGGGGCGAGCGAGCGCGCCCCCCCTCCTGAGCCGTACCAGGCCGCGTGCCCTCAACATGGGGGGTGCCTTGGGGAAGGGGGGGCCGCGCGGCCCCCCCACCCCAAAGCACCTTGTCCCCATGTTGATGAGGACAAGGGCCTCTTCCCGACAACCCTGGCCGTTGGTTGTCGGGGTCTGCGGGCGGGGGGCTTATCGGAATCCGGGAGCCCCCTTTAAGAAATAAAGTACAAAAAAAAACACAACATAGGGAAAAAATATTTTATTGCACAGCTCCGGGGGTCTTCCGTCTTCGGGGGTCTTCTCGCCGGACTCCTCCGCTATCTGTGTGTAGCTCTTTTACTAGCGGAGGAGCCCGGCTTTCTTCCTCCCCGCCGCCGGCCTCTTCTCCCGACTTCGGGGGTCTTGTCCCCCTCTTCGGTTCTTCTGCCGGGCCACCGCGCCTTCTTGTAGCTCTTTTACAGGCGGTGGCCCGGTCTTCTGTCGCCGCTGCCTTCCGTTCTTCTGTCGCCGCCTTCGGTTCTTCTGCCGGGCCACCGCGCCTTCTTGTAGCTCTTTTACAGGCGGTGGCCCGGTCTTCTGTCGCCGCTGTCGCTGTCGCCGTCGCCGCCGCCGCCGCCTTCCGTTCTTGTTCTTCTTCTTGTTCTTCTTCTTCTTCTTCTCCTGGAGATGTTGACTCGACGAGCTCTCCGGCCGGAATGCCAAGGACACGCTCCGCTGCCACTTATATAGTGACAATGGGGCGGTGTCACATGGTATATGTCACATGGGTTGGTCACATGGTGACCCCGCCCCCTTACGATGTCATAGTCCCCATGTGACATCAACCCATGTGACCAACCCATGTGACATATACCATGTGACACCGCCCCATTGTCACTATATAAGTGACCGCACAGCACGGCTCTGGCATTCCGGCCGGAGAGAGCGACGTGTCAACATCTCCTGGAGAAGAACAAGAAGAACAAGAAGAAGAACAAGAACGGAAGGCGGCGACGGCGACAGCGACAGCGGCGACAGAAGACCGGGCCACCGCCTGTAAAAGAGCTACAAGAAGGCGCGGTGGCCCGGCAGAAGAACCGAAGGCGGCGACAGAAGAACGGAAGGCAGCGGCGACAGAAGACCGGGCCACCGCCTGTAAAAGAGCTACAAGAAGGCGCGGTGGCCCGGCAGAAGAACCGAAGAGGGGGACAAGACCCCCGAAGTCGGGAGAAGAGGCCGGCGGCGGGGAGGAAGAAAGCCGGGCTCCTCCGCTAGTAAAAGAGCTACACACAGATAGCGGAGGAGTCCGGCGAGAAGACCCCCGAAGACGGAAGACCCCCGGAGCTGTGCAATAAAATATTTTTTCCCTGTGTTGTGTTTTTTTTTGTACTTTATTTCACAGGTGAATGGGTAGGGGTACATTGTACCCCATACTCATTCACATAGGGTGGGGGGCCGGTATCCGGGGGCCCCCTTCTTAAAGGGGGCTCCCGGATTCCGATAAGCCCCCCGCCCGCAGACCCCGACAACCAACGGCCAGGGTTGTCAGGAAGAGGCCCTTGTCCTCATCAACATGGGGACAAGGTGCTTTGGGGTGGGGGGGCCGCGCGGCCCCCCCTTCCCCAAGGCACCCCCCATGTTGAGGGCACGCGGCCTGGTACGGCTCAGGAGGGGGGGCGCGCTCGCTCGCCCCCCTTTCCTGGCCGGCCGGGTAGCGTGCTCGGACAAGGGTCTGGTGTGGACTTTGGGGGAACCCCCACGCCGTTTTTTTTCGGCGTTGGGGTTCCCCTTTAAGCCCATTCCAGGCGGCGGAGCCCGCGACGTCTCCTTCGCGGGCCCCGCCTACCTGTACATGCGCTCGAAATGGGCGGATTTGCCTCCTCCTTACGTGGGCGAGTCCGTTCATTTCAAAAGTTGAGCGAACTGTTTGGCAAACAGTTTGCTGAAACAGTCCGCTCGTGTGTGGGCAAGTCCGCTCATGCAAATTTTGAGCGGACTGTTTGCCGAAACTGTTTGACGAACAAGGTTGGGCAAACAGTCCGCGCGTGTGTACGCGGCCTAAGGGAAAAAAAGGTGAAACTAACCAACGTTTTTTTGAAAATCCTCCTGGGGCAGCACCCCCGATATCTAATTATGGACCACATGGTGAAACCCCATACGGATCCTACAATGTCCCCGTTTATAATAGATTTCAACCGCTTCAAACACATAATCAGGGAAACTTTCCCCCACAGCGCCCTTTTTTAGGGAGAGGGAGAGGGAATCACTGGAGGGGTCGTGGGTTCCATCCGCACAGGGGAAAACCACCATACCATCAGTACACATACAACCATCAAAGTGGGATGGAATATTTGAGACCCCCGACTTATCACTCCCAGAAAGAGGACCCAATGCTAAACAGCAGGGGTCCACCTATGCGAAAGGAAGGAAATCTAGGGGTTGCAGGGCTGGTCACAGGGTCCAACAAAAGAAGAAGGGAGTCAGAGTAGAAGGTATTTTTAATCTAACACGAGTAGACCTGTCTCATAAGGAACGAAATATTTTAAATTTAGGCTTGAAATGTGGTATAAAAAAACCGATGAATAAATTTGATGTATTTGTGGACGTACACAAATACATTCGTAAATTAAACATAAAAAAGCATTTTATAGGGAGCCAACCACGGGTAGGACCACCGGTGGTGTATATGAATAAACCAATTAATAGTGGTTTAAAAAACAAATCCCTTTTTAATCCCTCTAATTTATCCAATCACCACGTAGAGGTCTTTAAAGGCCTAGTCTTGAATGACCTGGAAAAGATAAAACCAATTAGATTACCGCAACATCGTCATATAAGTGATGGCATTGAGATGTTGGAAAAACGGAAGGATATTATTATTCGTCCAGCGGATAAAGGGGGGGGTGTTGTTATTCTCACCAAAGAATTCTACCATAATCAGATCACAGAGATGTTATCTGATGATCTAACATATGCAAAGTTAGATTCTGATCCAACAAGAGCTTATCAAAACCAGTTGGAAAATTTGGTTAGGTCTGCAGTAGGGAAGAAAGTTCTCACTAATAAGGAAGAAAAATATCTTCTTCCTGTGAGTAATAGGATACCTACATTATACACCCTGCCCAAAATACACAAAAATCCGGTAAATCCACCAGCTAGGCCTATAGTAAATAGTATTGGCTCAGTGTCATCAAGACTGGGCCAATATTTAGACACGTTTTTACAAAAAAGCGTGGTGAGTACGAGATCATATTTGAGGGACACAAAAAGTTTTTTAAATTTTTTACATAAAGTAGATTTGAAAGATAGAGGTGAAGTTTTAATGGTGACATCAGATGTAGCATCACTTTACTCAGTAATACAGCACGATGATGCTCTTTTAGCATTGAATTGGGCACTGAGTAAAAGGGAAGATCTTCCACATATTCAAAAAATATTTTTAAGGAATGCATTAGATTTTTGCCTAGGGCATAATTATTTTTGGTACGATGGAGTGTTTTATTTGCAGAAAAGAGGGGTTGCAATGGGAGCAAAATTTGCACCCAGTATTGCTAATCTATTCATGGCGGAATGGGAGGACAAAGTAATTTTTAATGACCCTCCGTCAGAATTAATCTTTTATAAAAGATTCATCGATGATTTGTTTTTAATTTGGGAGGGGAATGTTGAGCAATTAAATTTATTTATTAACAAGTTGAACAACAATAACCGTAACATTAGTTTGTCCTCAGAATGGAATAGGAATGAGATAAATTTTCTGGATGTAACAATCTACAGAAAAGGGGATAAATTGGAAACTAAAGTGTTTTTTAAAAATACAGATCGTAATAGCTATCTACCCATTTCCAGTGGCCACCATCCCCAGTGGCTTCGTAACATACCAAAAGGACAAATAACTCGCGTACGGAGGAATTGCTCAGAATTTGAGAATTATATCAAGCAGTCCAATGTCTTAGCTGAAAGGTTTTCCGTAAAGGGGTACGACTATCAGGAATTACAGAAAGTGATTCAGGAAGTCGGTAATATGCCCAGAGCACTTTGTTTGGTTGATAAAAGAAAAGAAGAATCATGTGCAGATGGTGATAGTATTACAAAGGGGAAATTTGACAAAGAATGGGGTTTTATTTCCAACTTTCACTCACAGTATAAAGAAGTCGAAACTATTTTCAAACGACATTGGCATGTTCTGTTATTAGATAAAAAGATGCATTCCGTATTACCCGATCAACCCCAGTTTTTATACAGAAAAGCTCCAAACTTTGGCGATAAAATTGTAAAAAAAGTCATTGACCCTCCAAAACCTCCTCCCACTTTTTGGGACAGAAACGTTTTTTTCGCTTGCCGTAAATGTAAGGCGTGTCGTGAGGTAGCAAAACCAATTAGATCCCTGGACAATTTTAGCTCACCGTCCAATAATCGTAGTTTCCCGATTAAGCAGTTCATTACTTGTAATAGTACGCATGTTGTATATGCATTAATGTGCCCATGTGGTTTATTATACATCGGCAGAACCAAAAGGAAACTAAGAGTCAGAATAGCAGAACACATATACAATATAAAAATTGGTTATAAGGATCATAATGTTTCATTACATTTTAAACTGAAACATAATAGGGATGCTACCGGCCTTCTATTTTGGGGGATTGAACAGGTTAAACCACACTGGAGGGGTATGAATTTAGTACGTGAATTATCCAAACGTGAAACTCATTGGATATATTCCACAGATACTCTCAGTCCTAAAGGCTTAAACATAGAACTTGACATTAATTGTTTTATAAGTGATACTTAAAGTCGCATTTTATCTCATTTCATCTTAGTACCAATTAATTTTAAAACAAGCTACAAAGAACATGTTTTTTAACTACTCCATGCACGGTCGGTGCCTGTTTTTTAATTACTCCATGCACGGTCGGTGCCTGTTGTTTACACACTATATATATATGTGTGTAGAGAATTTTTATATATATATATATATATATATATTTTTTTTAATAGATACTTTTTTAGTATACACATCTTTTATAATTTTTAGATATATATAATTTATAACTCATTATTATTTTTTGGTCAAGCCTAAATTTATACAGTTCTCTGACATAGTTATTCGTGTAATTTTTAAAAATATCTTTTTTAAAAATATCTTTTTTAAAAAAATATATTTTTTAAAAATATATATTTTTTTTAAAAGTATACATCTTTTAAACATATATACAGATTTTAAAAAAAAATATATATATATAAAAACATATATAATTTTGTGTATGTATATTTTCGCAACATACATTGGATCCTTAAGCTTCTAGATGATCAATCATCAGTAGCAAGTGTCATAAATTTTCTTTTGAAATAAAGAAATAATATTAGTGAAAAAAAGAAATCCGATCCGTTCGTGCGGATCGGACGTGTATGGTACCGCGAGAATATCGATCTACCTAATTAGATTCATGTTTGCCCTTAAGTTTTATACAGAAGAATATATTTGCGTAACAATCAGTTGAGAACTTTAATAGTGATTGGGAAATGGTATTCGGTTCCCACATAAGATGATCTATTATATTAACCGTCCGGATTGTATCTGTATGGGGATAAATATACAATGGTACATGGATAACTGTATATGGTAACTTATTGTACCTTTATTAATAGTTCTCAATTATTCTTGATCAACGATCGTTTTGTGATTCGATGTTTTATGCAGTGTGTATTTATTATAGTAACATTGTACCTTATGCATATTGTTCTAAGCACGATGCAGATGAGTCTACAGATTACTGCATTCTGCGATGGGTCTGCACCGTTCGTGGCTACCTGAGGTATAGTTAAATCCTAAGGGTGGCTGACGATTGGTGGGGTGCCCCGTAGATCATGTTGCATTGAGTTTTGATTGGTTGGAGATGGTAATAAAAGAACACTTCCGGTATCTATAGCTACGCCCTCAGATGAAGTCGGAAATGACGAAACGCGTCAGAGCGTAACTATACCGGAAGTGACAAGTGCGCCTCAATCCCTGCGTTCCAACGATCCGAGGAAATACGGAAGCACATACTTTTAAGTGCACGTTATAAACGGTCGGTTCTCCTCGGACGGATTCAACACAGCGGAATAAGGCACAGTATTTTTAAACGCTTAAACAGTTTACTTGCCGTTTCCCACAAAGGAGATAACTGGTGGTAAAAGGAGAGAGCTGCAATGGCATTCTGAAGGCTTATTGGTTTCATACGTTTGGTGAGTGCATTCCCGTAGGGGGTCGGCCTTGGTACCACAAGTGGTGATTTGTATGGTGGAAGCTGGGTTTTAATCACAAACGCAGGTCGACTGAATAAAGCACCCTATCTTCTGAACACCGAACTGAACTCTTACGCATATTCTGAAAAAAAATGTGCATGCGCTGCTATACATAAAAAGTGGACTTTCTAGTTTTTGTTTCATGTTTTATGTATTTATGATATAAAGAATATTATATGTGTACAAGCCTATTACCATACCACTGATACCAGTCCTGAAAAGAACCTTTGTGGAGCTAATATAGTAACAGCTACTGATTAAACTGACCCTCACTGCCTCACACACAGCTTCCTGCCTGTCCCTATATAAACTGACAAAACAGAGGCTGCTGGAACAATAACTTGAATAGCACTTTTGTGGACCTGATAGTAACAGCTAATGACTAAACTGACTGTCCCTGCAGCACACACCGTCCTGTCCCTTTCTCTAAACTGACAAAAGACTCTCAGGCTGCTGCAACAAACAGTAGCACAGCAGTGCCTCAAATCTATATCCTGAACTACACCTAACACCTATGCCAGTCCTGAAAATAACTTTTGTGTACCAAATAGCTAGCGATTTGGGTCACTGCAATCTCTCCCTGCTCCACACAGCAACCTCTCCCTATAGTGACAGAAGAAAGAATGTAAAATGGCCACCGGATCGGGTGTATTTATAAGTTAGGGGGAATGTCCAAGTGTCCATGTGCTGTAATGTCTCAATTGGCTGTCCTGTACCCCATGATGGATGTGTCATCATAGGTCAAAGTTCTTTTACACAGTAAACACGGAAGTCCGCCGGGCGAACGGCGGCAATAGTCCGCCGATCGGGCGGACCGCAAACAGCCGAAATTCGCTGCGAAACGACCGCCGGGCTAAACCGTTCGGCCATCACTAGTTGCTAATACCTTTGGGATAGTGGCCAGATGGTTTTGCCTGTTTCTGACAGCAATCCATATGGCAGACTACAAAATCAACCACACCATATTATCGTGCTGCAAATTGCACAATTTTTTAAGGAAAAATGCCCAAAATGATATTGCCTCAGTTGGGACAGAGGTCGGACTTCCTGAGAATCCCCTGATGGGCCTGGATAGTGGCCGTCCTGGTTTGGCACCCCAAAGCGCCCGTGAAATTCGAGCAAAAATGTGTAAATTATTTTACGGGTAGGGGGGCCATTGCTATGCCAGACAATGTGTAAATATTTTTTTAATAAAAAAAAAAAAAAAAAAAAAAGATCTGATAAAATCATGAATTTTCTTTATTGCTTGTCTTTGTTTTTGGCTGTCTCCTAGGTTCTCCCTAGTGCACTTGTAGTGCTAAGTGGATTTTCCTTTAGTAAATAAGCCCCATTGTCACTGTAAATACAAAATTACTTCAAAAACTGGTATCGACCATTGAAAGAAGAAGCCACACATTGTTGATTAGCAAAGTTTTTACTCTTTGCACATTCACATGAGCGTTATAAAACTTTGATGTAAAAAAACATTTTCTCAATTTTTTTACAATTTTAGTTTTTTTTGGTATTAACATGCATGTTTAGAAACATAATATACAAAACTCTGGAACTTACAAATCTCAACGTAGAAAAACTGAAGGCAATTTCAGACATTATAGTGTCAAAAATGTCTTGATATTGCCCTCATCAGATGGGGTGCTGTCACCCCTGTAAAAGCCAAATGTTGAAGATGCACACAATTTGGGAGTCAAAATGGGTATTTCCCTCCTGATCCCATGCCTAATGTCAACATATGCTATCTCCCATCATGGGGGGATCAATGGACGTGTTTTGGGGGTGAAACCCCTTCCTCTCACCTACTAGAGTTACGAGGAAGGGGTTGCACCCACAAAATTCGTACATTGATATCCCCTGCTGGCAGATAGCACGTGTTGATACACTGCGCGCATCTTCAAAATTTGGCGTTTAAAATGTAAAAAAAAAGTTTTGGTAAAGTCCAAGAAATGGAAAAATGATATTGGTTTTGGAAAAAATTCAGATTCTACCCAACACATCAATCGTGTTCTTCATTTGTTCTTCCATAACATTGAGTCTCTTTCTTATGATGGCAATTTCACCATTCCACACCATGATGTCATTGATTAGCCTTTGTGCACTGTCACTTGTGAAATGTTCAGCTTGCTCTTCAAAAACCTGCACATCACCTAACAAATTGAGTAAAAATATGTATTATATATATATGCAGGCAAGTACCTGAAGCGGGGTTGTCAGACACTCACCTGTTGTGGTGACAGTCTCACTGACTTCCTCCACCTCTCCTTCCTCCAGATCCTCGGGGTGTGGTGTTGTGCTGAGTTCCCCTTATTTTTGAGGTGTGGGGTTCCTGGTGTCCTCTGAGTGGTGTCCTCCGAGTCTTTTCTCCCCTATGAGAATGAAACAAAAGGTATACTTAGCACACAGATATTTGAGTCCAGAAATAGGAATATGAAACATTGCTGGGAAGTGGGGTACAATTGTCTGTTTTGGGCAGAGTTCCAAGCTGAAGACCTGATTTTTTACCTTACCAAAGCTGTAACACTTTTCTGTCAATTTTCACAGATGGAGACACCCGAAGTATCCATTGGAGCGCCTGTGTGGTACACCTTAAAAAGTTTGTTCTTGTGTCCCACACTAGTGCTCCTGAGTTCAGATGTGTAAACAGCCGCTGAGTGTCCTCGCCTTACATTACACTGAACCAAGCTTAAATTTCATTCTAGTTACAAACACATCTAGACATCAATGTACACAACTTATTTTTAGACAAATATGTATGACCAAATGTATTTAACCTGTATGTGCCCAAAACATCGTATTTAATGAGCAAACAATGTTTCATAAGACCGATTAATGTGCCAACGAACATGAAAGTCGCCATTTTAAACTGTACAACAGTAACGAAAATCCCATGGTGCCGCATGCAAGTATAATATAATAATCGGAAAACACGCGACAACTACTTACTATTTAGAGGAACTTTCTTGATCCTTCTATACTGATCCTGCTCCCTCAGTTTCTGGTCTGACCAGCGTTTCCGTATTTGCTCCTTAGATCGTCGTACCCCAAAATTTGTGCGCAGACTCTTCACAACTTTCGTCATGATTTTGGCCTTTTTCACATTTGGCTTGGTGTACGGTCCATTCTTGCCATCATAGTCGTTCCTCCTCAAGATGTCCACCATCTCTACCATCTCTAGAAAGGCCATATTTGAGGCCTTAAATCTTCTCCTACTGGATCGGGGAGTTTTGGCTTCCGGGCTTTCCTCCTCCTCATTATTGCTCTTCTTGCACACCTGTTCTGTCTCTACCATTGCGCTCCTACTGCGCACAAAAGAGAAGGGGCAAGGAATATTCTAGAGAGAACATCAGGGGCAGGCAACGTGGGTGGAGTTTCACGCATGCGCAGTGTATATCAAGCTAACACGCATGTGTCGTACATACGAGCTGTGTGCGGGGGAAGGAGGAATGGAAGTGGCGAGCGTCCTAAACGAAGGTAAAATTTGAACTTGGGCCATCAGTGACATATATTGATTCAAGATTGAGGCTTATATTGGGATAAGATTATGAGAGTTTAGGCTGACATTAGTGTTTTTGTCTTGTGTATTGTCTTACAGCAAATATGAATCACTTTTAAGACCCAGAATTCATGGCCGGTTTCATAGACAAATACAGGGAGATGAGGAATTTGTGGGAGGTGAAACACAGCTTATATTATAATAAACAAGCTAGAAGGTCAACGCTGGAGAAACTTCTGAAATTTGTGAAGACTCGGATCCCCGATGCCACCATCATGTTCTTGGAAAAGAAAATTGAGATCTTGAGGAACATGTATAAGAAGGAGCATAATAAGATCCAGAAATCACTCAGATCAGGAGCATCAGCAGCGCAAGTGTATGTACCCAGGCAGTGGTACTTCAACAAACTGCAGTTTCTGGATGACCAGACTGTAGCCATGGAGTCACTTTCTACCCTTCCTTGCTGCCTTCCCACCACCCTTCCCTCAATCCCAGCAGAGGCTGACGAGGAACAATCTGGGCCTTCCATCCTGGAAGAAGTGGATGCGCCCAGCTGGAGCCAGATATATTATTTTTAGACATATTTATTGTCCTAATATTAATGATGTTAACTAGATGTTATAATTGTTAACAAATTAATTATTTAAAACAAAGAGATTTACATATCAATAGACAGTAGTGGCCAAAAATGTTTGGGACAAGAATGAAAAATGCTGGGGTCTTTCCTATTATTAGTATTAGTCTTTTCTATTTATTAACATTCAATTTGCAAGTTATGAGCTGACAATTGTGTGTGATTGATGAACCTAAAACTAAAACTATGTAATTTTTTTATACACAGGATGAGCTCAGACAGGAGGAGGGTCTGGAAAGTGTCAGCCAGGAGGAGGCCGTGCCCAGGGTCAGCCAGGAGGAGGCCTTGCCCAGTGTCAGCCAGGAGGTGTGTGGGCCCAGTGTCAGCCAGGAGGTGAGCGGACCCAGTAGGAGCCTCACCCAATCCCAGGTGCCTGCCCTCTGCCTTACAACAAAAAGGCCCAGGAAGGGGACGATGACAGAGGAGGCAGCACTGGGCCTCACTAGGGAAGCAAGTGATGTCCTCACTCAGAAGCCCCCCAACGCTGAAGAGGCCTATGGCTGCTATCTAGCCACAAGATTGATGAAATTGGAGGAGGGCCAACGCCTCCTCTGTGAGGGAATTTTTGGTGAGGACCTTCAGAAGGGGTTGAGGAGCCAGCTGGTTGAGAACAGCTACGTATGTGCGCTCCCCCATCCTCCTCGTCCTCCTGCCACAAGTCCACCACCAGAGCCACAGCCTCCAAGGAAAGTTGCAGGGAAGGCTGCAGGGAAGCATGGAGGGAAGGCTGCAGCGAAGAGAAGAAAGTGATGACCTGGCTTCAGTCTGGTCTGACAAAAGACGCAGACTGGTGTAGTACCAGAGCCTTGGGACATATATGTCATCTGCTTCTGGTCCTAATCTCTGGGAGTCCTGTACCAGATTGGGCTCCAAATTATATGGACTCTTCACGCTACCAATTTTATTTTCCACAGACTTGATGTGTGCCCTGGCACCAAAAGGCTTTGCAAATTCCAAAAGTTTCTCCAGCGTTGCCTTCCTCTTTATTTTGTTACCCAGAATACATGGATATTTTATTTTCTGAAAATACTTGCCTATATGTTTTTCTACAAAAAGGATAGTTTGTTTGTGAGTAGGCAGGTACATTTCTAAAAGACAAGGTCAAATTAGCAAGGGACATCATCCTCCTTGAGGTTACTAAAAAATACAAGATAATAATGTTATTGTGGTAACTTGACACACAAAAAATAAAATTATATATGGAGATCACTAGAAGATAATTTTTCAATAATCCAAAATAAAGGAGATCTTGTTGCAATTAAAAAATAAAAGATATAATCAATAATAATAATAATCAAGAAATAAGTTTGTGAGAACATGAGCAGCAAAACAACTTCATTATTCTAGCATTATAAAGAACAAGAGAATGTGCTGCATTAAAAGATCACATAATTTGCTGCATGAGGAATGTGTTATTTCCATTACAAACGCTAGTTTTACCACATAGTTTTTGGTATGTCGGAACAGCATACAGACAATCGGTTTTCCCGATAGGAATTGGTTCAGTCGGAAAAATTTAGAACATGTTCTCTTTCTATGTCCGTCAGAATTTTTGACGTAAAAAGTCTGATAGGGCATACACATGATCGGAATATATGATGAAAAGCTCCCGTCTGAATTTTTCTGTCAGACATTACGCTCGTGTGTACATGGCATTACACCCCCTTCCTGCCCAAGCCAATTTTCAGCTTTCAGCACTGTCCCTTTTTTAAATGGAAATTGCACGGTCATGCCACACTGTACCCAAACAGAATTTTTTATCATTTTGGTCCCACAAATAGAGCTTTCTTTTGGTCACCTCGTTGTTTTAGTTTTTCTTTTGTTTCTGTTCTAAAATTTTGTAAATAAGTAAGTTTTCTCCTTCACTGATGGGCACTGACAATGAGGTGGCACTGATGGGCACTGACTATGGGCAATGATGGGCACTGGTAGGCAGCACTCATGGGCATTGATAGGCAGCACTGATGGGCACTCAAAGGTGGAATTGGTGGGCACTGATAGGCAACACTGATGGGCACTGAAAGGCTGCACTGATGGGTACTTATGGGTGGCACTGATAGGCGACACTGCTGGGCATTGATACGTGGCACTGATAGATGGCATTGATAGGCATCACTGATAGGCATTGGGGATGGGCACTGATTGGCAGCTGCCTGGGCACTGATTGGCATTTTCATGGTGGTCTAAGGTGGCATAGCTGGTGGTCCAGGGTGGTGCCAATCCCTGGTGGTCCTGGCTTCATCCTGGTGGTCCTGAGTGGACATCCGAGGGGGGCTGCACTGATAAACAATCAGCACAGACCCTCCCTGTCATGAGAGCAGCTGATCGGCTCTCCTCTACTCGCGTCTGTCAGACGCGAGTGGGGAAAAGTCGATCAACGCCTCTTCCTGTTTACATTGTGATCAGCCGTGATTGGACAGCGGTGTGTCTGACTGACACAGCACCACTGATCTCCGAGATGCGCGCCCCCACGGACACGCAAGAGTGGTCCTTTTGGGAGGACATCATACGATGGCCTCCCAGAACGAGAGCTGCGCCGCCTAGCTGTCATTTGATGGCCAGTGGGCGTGAGGTAGTTAGGGGAACCATGAATGCCAACATGTACTGTGACATACCAAAGCAGAGCATGATCCCCTCCCTTAGGAGACTGGGGCTCAGAGCAGAATTTCAACATAACAACCCCAATCACACCTCCAGGGTGACTGCTGCCTTGCTAAAGAAGCTGAGGGTAAAGGTGATGGACTGGCCAAGCATGTCTCCAGACCTAAACCCTAAATGGAAGGTGGAGGAGAGCGAGGTCTTTAACATCCACTAGCTTTGTGATTTTGTCATTAATGAGCACGATGAACATCGAGTGTTCGCCCGTTTGAGTGCCGCGGAAAACACCCCATAATGCACTGCAAGATCACAGTGCATTGCCCTATGATGATTGGCCAAAGCATGCACCTGACCTGCATCACAATCACAGCGCGCTCTGCTGAGAGAGCCATTATTGGCCAAAGGCTGGGTTCATTTGGCCAATCATGGCTCAGGGGGGACTAAGTCCACGCTCCTCACTATATAAGGTTGTTTACATAGTGTCCGTGTGTAGTGTTGTTGGCGTGTACAGAGCGATAGCTTGATTAGATTAAGCAGGAGGATTATTCAGTTGGTGGCAGTGTATTTGATATATATACAGGCCCGGACTGGGACAAAAAAATAGGCCCGGGCATTTTGGATTGAGCAGCCCATGACATGGTAACCGGCCCCTTCCCCACTCTCCACTCTGAAAAATGTGGGGGGGGGGGTGAGGTGGGACCAGGAAAGAGCATGGGGGTATGGAGAGCACAGGGAAGAATCTTGAGAACATGGGGTGGGGCAAGAGCACAGGGAGGAAGAGAAGAGCACAAGGGGCAGCGGAGAGCATGGGGGGAGGTGGAGAGGACAGGGGGCAGCAGAGAGGATGGGGGGAGGTGGAGAGCACAGCAAGGGTGGTGGAGAGCACAGGGGGGGGCGGTGGAGAGCATGGGGGGAGGTGGAGAGTGCAGGGAGTGCGTCGGAGAGCATGGGGGGAGGTGGAGAGTGCAGGGAGGCAGCAAAGAGCATAGGGGGAGATGGAGGGCACAGGGAGGGTGGTGGAGAGCATGGGGGGATGTGGCGAGCACAGGGAGGGTGGCAGAGAGCATTGGGTAGGTGGAGACGACAGGGAGGGTGGTGGAGAACATAGGGAGGGGGCAGTGGAGAGCATGGGGAGGTGGAGCGCACTGGGGGGTTGGCAGAGGGCATGGGGGAGGTGGATTGCACTGGGGGGTGGCCGAGGGCATGGTTGAGGTGGATTGCACAGGGGGGGTGGCAGAGAGCATGGGGGAGGTGGATTGCACTGGGTGGGTGGCAGAGGGCATGGGGAGGTGGAGCACACTGGGGGGGTGGCAGAGAGCATGGGGAGGTGGAGCACACTGGGGGGGGTGGCAGAGAGCATGGGTGAGGTGGATTGCACGGGAGGGTGGCAGAGGGCATGGGTGAGGTGGATTGCACTGGGGGGGTGGCAGAGAGCATGGGGGAGGTGGAGCGCACTGGGGTGGTGGCAGAGGGCATGGGGGTTGTGGAGCGCACTGGGGGGGTGGCAGAGGGCATGGGTGAGGTGGATTGCACTGGGGGGGTGTGGCAGAGGGCTTGGGGGAGGTCGATCGCACTGGGGGATGCAGCGGGCATGGTTGAGGTGGATTGCACTGGGGGGGTGGCAGAGAGCACGAGAAGGCAAAGAGTATGGGTGGTGTAGAGAGCACGGGGGGGGGCAGCAGTAATAAGCAGGAAAGGAGGAGGGGTGGGGGCGGCTGCATATAGAACAATCATTCTCTTCATCTTCCTCCTGCAGTCTCCTGCTTCTCCTCTACCTCTCACAGGCATTCTGATACTGCAGGAGGAAGATGGAGAGAATGATTGTTCTATATGCAGCCGCCCCCATCGCTCCTCCTATCCAGGTTATAAGGGGGTGAGCGCAGAGCACGGCGCGGAACTCATGTTTTCTGTTATCCGGTGTTCTGTCAGGACTCAGCAGCAGGTGTCTGCTTTGGCTCCTCCCCCTTCACAGTCATCATATACAAGAGATGACCAGAGACTGCGGATCTAATACAGGAGATGACCAGAGACTGCGGATCTAATACAGGAGATGACCAGAGACTGCAGATCTATTACAGGAGATGACCAGAGACTGCGGATCTAATACAGGAGATGACCAGAGACTGCGGATCTAATACAGGAGATGACCAGAGACTGCGGATCTAATACAGGAGATGACCAGAGACTGCGGATCTAATACAGGAGATGACCAGAGACTGCGGATCTAATACAGGAGATGACCAAAGACTGCGGATCTAATACAGGAGATGACCAGAGACTGCGGATCTAATACAGGAGATGACCAGCGACTGCGGATCTAATACAGGAGATGACCAGCGACTGCGGATCTAATACAGGAGATGACCAGAGACTACGGATCTAATACAGGAGATGACCAAAGACTGCGGATCTAATACAGGAGATGACCAGAGAGTGCGGATCTAATACAGGAGATGACCAGAGACTGCGGATCTAATACAGGAGATGACCAGCGACTGCGGATCTAATACAGGAGATGACCAGAGACTACGGATCTAATGCAGGAGATGACCAAAGACTGCGGATCTAATACAGGAGATGACCAGAGACTGCGGATCTAATACAGGAAATGACCAGAGACTTTGGATCTAATACAGGAGATGACCAGAGACTGCAGATCTAATACAGGAGATGACCAGAGACTGCGGATCTAATACAGGAAATGACCAGAGACTTTGGATCTAATACAGCAGATGACCAGAGACTGCGGATTTGAAACAGGAGATGACCAGCGACTGCGGATCTATTACAGGAGATGACCAGAGACTGCGGATCTAATACAAGAGATGACCAGAGACTGCTGATCTAATACAGGAGATGACCAGAGACTGCGGATCTAATACAGGAGATGACCAGAGACTGCGGATCTAATACAGGAGATGACCAGAGACTACGGATCTAATACAGGAGATGACCAGAGACTACGGATCTAATACAGGAGATGACCAGAGACTGTGGATCTAATACAGGAGATGACCAGAGACTGCGGATCCATTACAGGAGATGACCAGAGACTGCGGAACTAATACAGGAGATGACCAGAGAGTGCGGATCTAATACAGGAGATGACCAGAGACTACGGATCTAATACAGGAGATGACCAGTGTGAAAGGGATCTCTAAGAGAGACTGACCACTTTTATTTTTTATTAAGATCAGTTTTAGGCTGGGTTCGCACTGCTGCGGCTACGAGAACCGGATGTGATTCGCACTGCACTGCAGTGCAAATCACATCCGATCTCTGTGCGATGCAAGTTCAGCCATACAGATAGTATGGCTGAATTCGCATCGCACCCGCCCCAAACTCGCGCAGGACCCTTTTTTTGGTCCGAAGCAGAATCGGATCGCATGGGTGTTCACACCATGCGATCCGATCCCTGTCCGAGTTTGCAGATCGCACTGCGATATGCGAACTGATCGGCGCGTGTCATTAACGTTTCACTGACACTCCCAGCAGTTCGCATAGGGCAGTGCGAACTGCTGCCGGGAGGCATGCGATGCGGGAACCCGCCGCGCATTTGCGGCGTTCCCGCATCGCTGCAGTGTGAACACAGCCTAAAGCATTGCCAGGCATTAAAAAAAAAAAAAAAACACTATCAGCCAAGAAAAAACACATTGGCAGGCATGATAAAAAAAAAAAAAAAAAAAAACATTGGCAGGCATGAAAAAAAAAACACATTGGCACAGGCATGATAAAAAAAAAAAAAACATAAAAAAACATTGGCAGGCAATGAAAAAAAACACATTGGCACAGGCATGATAAAAAAAAAAAAAACACACATTATCAGCAAAGATGCATAAAAAAATATACATATGAGGCAGGCAATATTGTCACTTACCTTTCTAGTTGCAGGTTCTTTTACGACAGTAAGAAGATGAGTTCTCCTCCAACTCCTCCCCCTTCGGTCACATGACCTCTTCTCTTCTTCATTTCCTCCAAAGGTGAAAGGCCGCGGAGGTGGCCGAGGAGATGGCTGTGGTGAGTCCAGCCCGCAGCCCAGCCCGCAGCCCGCAAGTCTCTGCCAGTGCCAGAAATAAATGCGGCCGTCTCCGCGGAGTCGGCCGCGGGGCCGGCTGCGGAGCCGGCCGCGGGGCCGGCCGCGGAGGCGGCCGTGGAGCTAATGACTGGACCAGCTTCCCAATGATATGCGGCTCGGCAGTCCGCGGCCCACCGGGCAAATGCCCGGTGTGCCCTATGGCCAGTCCGGGCCTGTATATATATACAGTCAGTCTAGTTCAGGTCTTTCAAACTCAAAGGTATCATTTACACTTTTCTGTTGGGGGAGGTACGGTAAAAACATGTGACAGTAGAGTGGGGCCATGAGGCTTTGCAATGCAGCACAGAAAAAATTATCCCCATTCAACTGAATAGAACACAATGCGCTTAGTTGTGATGCGTTAGTGTACTCATTAGTACAGCGAGCTCCTGTTAAGCTCCCAAGTTTTATTTTCGTTCAGCCCGCTGGGTCAAACAAACAAAAAACTCATCGTGTTAACCAGGCTTTAGATCTCATTCATATGTTCTAAATGGCCATGGAATGCCAAATATACCATGAATTGCTACAGTCAGGATCCCAGATGTTTCAATTTTTGTCAGCTATTTAGCCTGTTCACCTGAGTGTTGGGCTAAAAAGAGACACTACTGTTAATATGTATCTGCATATTCAATGGTCCCAATGTTTTAGCTCCCGGGGTCAAAGCAAAACACATAGGGGTGTGGCCTGACGGGAACCCGGGCTGAGGTAGTCTCTACCATCACTACTACATTGCCATAGGACTCCGTGGATGTGCGGCACCAGGGATGTTTTTCTCTCTTCCCTTCAGTAACTTCAGGAGCTGGGATGAGCTCCACCCCTCACACATTAGGTATCATCTACATTACTCCCCATATAGATTGAGCCTGAGCAACACACTAACAAACCATGGGTCACAGTGATTACCTGCTGTTGAGGACAAATTTCAGAACCTGGATACAGAGAGATTTTATCCAAGGGGAAAAATGTATACCTACCTGCAGGTAACCACTGGATGTGCACATACACGTGGATACATGTTTACAGCAGCAGACAGCCTTGGCTCTTTTCAGCTCATCACTCAGGTGTGCAGGCTGAGCAGATATTGGAACATCTGAGACCCCGGGTGCAGGTATTTGCAGTATACTTGCTCCACCATGGTCATGTAGGATGTATGAATGAGACCCAAGAATGGATTTTAGCTAACCTTACTGTGCAAGTTGAGCAGGTGCAAGGGGAAACATATTGTGGTAGGCAGTAAATTCAGTGATTTATTTAACCCTTTAAAAAACCCTAAGAAATTTGATGAAATGTTTTAAGGGATAAAAAATATATATATTTACGCCATTTCCTGCCCTGCCGCGCTGTCTGCTGGGACACACATGGGTCACAGTGACATCGCGGAGATTTCCTATTGCGCGGCGCAACTCGCGCATGCGCAGTAGGGAACCGGTAAGTGAAGCCGTTTCGCTTCACTTCCTGATTCCCTCACCTAGAATGGTGGCGGCAGCAGCCGAGGGCCGAGCGATCGATCGGCCTCGGCTGCCGGCATCGCTGGAACCCGGGACAGGTGAGTGTCCATTTATTAAAAGTCAGCAGCTGTAGTATTTATAGCTGCTGGCTTTTAATATTTTTTTTTTGGTGGAATCCCTCTTTAACATGTGGTGTTTAGGAAATATTTACATGGAAAGCAGCCGGTACCATCAACAGTGCATGCGCTTTGAAGGGACGGCATACTGCTTATACTATATACTGCTCCTGGGGAGGAGTGCAGATCGTTTTGTGACCCATTTTTAGCTGACAGCCAGCTATAGCCTGCTGTCAGCTGACATTGCTCAGCAGGTCCAGGCTGTAGAAAGATCCTAACTTTAAAGTGAGGATTCACCCAGATGCCTTGACCAGCAGCTCGCTTAGCCTCTAAGTGAGCCGATGAGACCCTGAGCCAGCTGCTCCTGACCCCTCCACAGCCTGGCATTCCAGTGAGTGTTGGGGAGGGGGGGGCAGAGACAGGGACTGACAGTCACTACTCTTTGCTCACTGAAGGCTGAGAACTGAGTGATCAGCGGTCTTTGATTGCTCTGTTGTTGGTCATAGAAGCAGCTTGGGACAGATGCAACATTAGATCTTTGCTCAATCCACCTAGGTAAGTGTAATTAAAAAGAAAAAAAATATCTTAACCACTTACCTACAGGGCACTTTCACCCCCTTCCTGCCCAGGCCATTTTTCAGCTTTCAGCGCTGGGGAAAAAAATGTTTCTTAGATTCTGTCAGTAAATTTTGTAAATAAGTAATTATTAAAGTAAATATATATATATATATATATATATATATATATATATACAGTCTATTAAATATATATTCACTCTGCATTCAGTGTAGCATATATATACAGCCCATTTAGCGGTGAAGAGTATATAATACACTTCAGGCAGTGTATCTATATATAAATATATATATATGCAGCCCCCTGTTCCCAAAAATGGGGCTATAATGTAAATTACATTTATTTTTTTAACTAGCTCAGGTTGATTGTATATAGTTTATTTGATCCTGTTCTAATCTTGACTGTGTTGTGCATTTCCCACTGTTGCCAGTAGGTGTCACTGGTACCACAGAACAGTGTGAGAATAACAACTTAATTAAACTGTCCAGAAACAGCTCAGCAGTAGGTTCCTGCCGCTGTGCAATTTGGGAGGGGGTATTTATGGGACAGATGTAATGTGCTCTAATCAGTCCTGACCTTGTGGCTCTCCAGGCCTGGAGGCTACGCTGCTACAAGCTGTGCAAGTAGGCCCAGAAGCCTGTTTGAGGCCTACTACTTCTGAGGTGGTCCTTAGGCTGTCTTGCCTGTTTGGAAGAAGCCGAGCCACAGGTTTTGCTACAGTACGTAATAGAGGAAGTTTGGGACTTTAAAATGAAGCACTTGGATAATGGAGGTAGGTTTTAACCATATTAAAAAAATAAATAATTTTTTATTGATTGTTCAGTAACAGATCATAAAAAATAATAAAGATCAAATTCATAAAGTATATAGGCGTAAGTACAGTAGAAGCATGATATATAGTATTCACATATAGCAGCACATAGTAGTAATAAATAAAATAATTGGGTAGTATGGCATGGTAGTGCCTATGACAGCAAAGCCGCCGACAATTACCGAGCTGAGCCGAGTATACTGTGTACTCGGCTCCGCTCTCAGTCACGCCCAGTCCCGCCTCCTAGCCTTTACGTCCCACCATTGGCCCGGTGTTGTGTCCATCACAGGAGCCAGGACAAGGGGCGAGACGGGGGCGTTACTGCGAGCAGAGCCGAGTAGCCGAGTACCCTCGGCTCGGCTCGGTCTATGTCGGCGGCAGGAGGAGCCTAAGATCTCGACGGCGGCGGCGGGAGGAGCCGAAGATCTCAGCGGCAGCGGCGGGAGGAGCCGAAGATCTCGACGGCGGCGGCGGGAGGAGCCGAAGATCTCAGCGGCGGCGGTGGGAGGAGCCGAAGAACTCGACGACGGCGGGAGGAGCCGACGATCGCGGCGGGAGGAGCCGAAGATTGCGGCGGGAGGAGCCGAAGATGGCGGCGGCGGCGGTAAATTTAAAACTTACCATACTGCAATTTTGTGGAAGGCTGCAGGGGGACAGTGTAGGGCTGCAGGGGGACAGTGGAAGGCTACATTGATGGGCATTTAAAATGTAAGGTTTTTTCCTTAAACTTGCCTCCTAAAAGTTTTTTTCCTTAAACTTCCCTCCTAAACCTGGGGTGCGTGTTATATGCCGGCGCGTGTTATACGCCGATAAATACGGTATATATATATATATATATATATATATATATATATATACACACAGTCTATTAAACATATATCCACTCTGCATTCAGTGTAGCATATATATATATATATATATATATATATATATATATATATACAGTGCATTCAGTGGTGAAGAGTATATAATCCACTTCAGGTGGTGTATCAATATATATATATATATATATATATATATATATATATATGTAGCCCCCCTGTTCCCAAAAATGGGGCTATATTGTAAATTTAGTTTTTGGCTGAGCTGTAACCAGCTCAGATTGATTGTATATAGTTTGTTTGATTCTGTTCTAATCTTGACTGTGTTGTGAATTTCCCACTGTTGCCAGTATCTGGTCACTGGTACCACAGGACATTGTGAGAGTAACAACTTAGTTAAACTGTAATGAATATTCTTTTTCCAGAAACAGCCCAGTAGGAGGTAGACCTGGACGCGGTCAATAAATTTGTTTCGTTCTGTTCCGTTTCGATTCGTAATAAAATTAATTCATACTTCGTATTTCGTGTCCGAAATTCCGTTCTGTTTCGTACGAAATAGGAATTGTCGTTAGGTTCGTTAACGTGTACGAACGTTCTTTACGATGAATTTAAAGGCACTTGCGAAAGACTTCTGTAATAGAAGTCAATGTAAGTTGCCTGAAGACACCAGTGAAGGACTTTCCTCCTCTCTGGGCAGGCTGCCAAGAAAAGAACAAAATTATACAATGTTTCTTCTTCAATGGGCTGAACTCAGTGTGTAGAAGTTCTCAGTTTAACCATTTTTACAGACTAAATCTTTTATGACACTTGTTGCTTACAAGTAAAAATCCAGTGTTTTCTGCTAAAAAATCACTCAGAAGCCCCAAAAATTATATATATTTTTTTAGCAGAGACCCTAGGGAATAAAATAGTGGTTGTTGCAATATTTTATGTGACGCGGTATTTACGCAGAGGTCTTTCAAATGCAAGTTAGCCCTTTTTTTTTCGGTCGACCTCTAGAGAGCACTGACATTAGCAGCGTGACATACAGCAATGACACCTGCACCGTGATAGAGTGATCTGACACCAGCACCGTTATATACAGCACTGACACCAGCACCGTGATATACAGCACTGACACCTGCACTGTAAGCAGCCCCAGGAGGAAGTCAGCATAGCACAGGGATGGTGGGAGCACCTCATAATAAGCAGCCCCAGGAGGAAGTCAGCACAGCACATGGATGGTGAACTTTACAAACCTACAGGTCATATTTGCAGCCACAAAATAATTACTAGCTGTGCACACATACTCCCACCACATGGCCAATGACATAACACATGTATGAGGTGAATCTGGGATCGACAACTACAAGAATTCTTTTTTTATATGTGAAATTCTGAAAATTCAGGAATCTTGAGACAATGGAGGCAAGGGAAGGTGAGGGTAGGCAAAGAAGAGGGTGCAGGAGATGATCACCGGCACCAGCACCGTGATATAGAGCACTGACACCTGCACCATGATCATGCTCATTATGAGGGGCTCCCACCATCCCTGTGCTGGGCTGACTTTGAAGAAGAAACATTGTATCATTTTGTTCTTTTCTTGGCAGCCTGCCCAGAGAGCAGGAAAGTCCTTCACTGATGTCCTCAGGCAACTTACATTGACTTCTATTACAGAAGTCTTTCGCAAATCATAATAAGCATAATGACTGAGTCGTCGTCCGAAATCCGGAATTCGTAAACAAAAGTTCATATTCCATACAGAATTCGGACGCACGGCAATTCGTATTTCGGATCCTCCCGAACGTATGAATTTTGGGAAATTCGTACGAATTTGCGATTCGCACATGTCTAGTAGGAGGTTCCTGCCACTGTGCATTCTGGGAGCGGGTATTTATGGGACAGATGCCATGTGCTCTAATCCGTTCTGACCTTGTGGCCCTCCAGGCCTGGAGGCTACACTGCTACAAGCTGTGCAAGTAGGCCCAGAAGCCTATCTGGGTCCTACTACTTCTAAGGTGGTCCTTAAGCTGTCTTGCCTGTTTGAAAGAAGCCGAGCCAAGCTGAGGAGATCCAGGGGAGGACCCTTGCTACAGAGCCAGGATGAAGGCTGGTCTCTCAGAAGGGCCTGGTGACTTACTTGGAGGACGCATCTACATCTACCCTACCCTCACAGTATTACCGGGTCGGCTTAAAGGTTCTGGTACTGTGACGCTGTTCTACAATTCAATCAAGGTAATACATTCCTGTCTGCTAAGTTTGTGAGAGAGACTTATCCAGGTATCTGCTGGCTGCTACGGTAAGTCCTGTGAGAGAGGCTTATCCAGACATCGTACTGTTCGTTAGGTCTGTGGAAGAGGCCTACCCAGCTATACAAGATTCTGCTATGACAACGCTGTTTTGTCCTTTATCCTGAAGAGTCTGTAAGTGATCTGCGACAAAAAGGTAATTGCAACTCTCCTTCACCCTCTTTACTACTACTTCTTTCAAGTTCTTTATTAAAGCATTTTAAACTGCCTAAAATGACTGGCGCCTGTATTGTTCTAACTTCCAATTATAGCCATGGACTCAGCCCTGGGGTGAATGTAAGTCCGCTCCCTGTATCTAGAGGTACCTTGTTTGCTCCTAGCATACCCAGGGGGGTTCTACATATATATATATATATATATATATATATATATATATATATATATATATATATAAATATTTGAAAATGTAACCCATCCATCGGGAGCAATGTTAGTCACCTGGGATGTAGCTAATCTTTATACGGCCATCCCACACATTCTGAGTCTCGCAGCATGCCGACGTTTGTTAAAGAATTCTAGACTATATGATACTACTCAGATTGCATTCCTTTTGGAATTGCTTAAAGTAGTTTTAGAGGAGAATTTCTTCCTCAAAGACACCTACTACCTGCAGCGTTCCAGTACAGCGATGGGTTCTAATGTCGCCCCCCCCCCCCCATATGCCAACTCGTTCATGGATATGCTTGAACATGCATTTATTTACCACTGCAGGTTGTTCTCAGACAACTGTATAGCGTGGTTTAGATTTATTGACACATTTGGCATATGGGTGGGCGACTTGGATACACTATTTATTCTGACTCCGATTGTTGTGAAGCAATCTATCCCTTGTGAGACCTCTATGCCTGGCCTGTATAAGTGTCAGAAACCATGAATCAGACTGAGACAGAAGTACAATTAAATCACACCTGTTTTTTAATAAAAATAAAAAGGTAAATAGAAAAAGCGTAGTCAAGCATAGCCAGAGTCCAATAACCAGATCGGGTAGTCAGCCAGGCCAGAAGTCAGGGATCCAAGTAGAGCAACAGCAAGCAGGATAAGGAGCCAGAAGGGATGTCAGCAAGCCAGTCTTTAAACAAACCGTAGGAGATGGTTACTAGTGATGTGACCAAGGCGAAGGCAGAGGTGAAGTGAACTGGAAGGCTTTAAGTAGGCAGGTCAGATGAGCATCATCAGGAACAGCTGGTAACTGTGGAGAGAGAAGAGAGCTGGCAATTAGCCGACAGCTGAGCAACCAGCCCAGAGAAGGAAGGGCTAAGCCAGCCCTGTCAATGACCCCTCTCCCTCAGAGGGCCACCGGGCTTGAGGGGAAACCGCCTATGGAACTCAGGGGCGGAGGACAGGGGCATGTACGTCAGAGGATGAAACCCAGGAGCGTTCCTCCGGACCGTACTCCTTCCAATGCACCAGGTACTGTATGTGCCCACGGAACCTACGGGAGTCAACAATGGATTGTACCTCATACTCCTCATTAGGGATGAGCCGAACACCCCCCGGTTCGGTTCGCACCAGAACTTTCGAACGGACCCCAAATTCGAACGAACGTTAGAACCCCATTGAAGTCTATGGGACTCGAACGTTCGAAATGAAAAGTGCTAATTTTAACGGCTAATATGCAAGATACTGTCCTAAAAAGGGTTTGGGGACCTGGCTCCTGCCCCAGGGGACATGGGTCAATGCCTAAAATGTTTTTAAAAATGGCCGTTTTGGTGGGAGCACTGATTTTAATGACGATTAAAGTGAAAAAAAAAGTGAAATATTCCTTTAAATATGGTGCCTGGGGGGTGTCTGTAGTATGCCTGTGAAGTGCCACGTGTTTCCCGTGTTTAGAACAGTCCCTGCACAAAATGACATTAAACGGAAATAACACCATTTAAAACTGCTTGCGGTTTTAATGTTATATCTGGTTCCTGCAATATGGTTGAAAATCATTGAGAAAAATGGCATGGGTAGCCCTCCCTGCCCATTACCAGCCTATTTGGGTCTTGTACGCATATTAAGGGGAACCCTGTACCCATATTAAAAAAAGGAAATGTGTGTGGCCCCCAGGCCCTATATACTCAGAACAGCAGTATACAGGCGGTGCAAACAAGACAGGGACTGTGTAGGTTTGTTGTGTTAAGTTGAATCTGTTTGTAATTTTCAACTGGTACATTTTTAAAGTGTAGCTCCAGTCAAAAAAACTATTTTTAAGCTTTTTGGAAAACATAGGGAAGGGTTATCACCCCTGTATAATTTGTTTTGTCGTCCATCTTTTTTCATCTCACTTGCTGTTGTCTCCTTCCGTTTGCAAGTAGGAGATGTTTGTAAGTTGGATGTTTGAAAGTAGGGGCCTGCCCTATATGCTCTGCAGAAATGGCGGAACAAGGTGTTGGTTTTGCCACAACATTGTAAGCCCTCAAAGTGACTCTTGGTGGGAGCTGGAGCGCCCTGCTGTGAACAATTATATCAAGAATTGTAATTACATGCCATTGTTGAACAGTGGTAGAAAAATTGACCTTTGGTGGTTGTGCTGCTGGTGCCACAACACTATAAGTCCTCACCGTTACTCTGGGTGGGCACAGGAAGGGGCCCTCCTGTGAAATATTATATCAAGAATTGTAATTACATGTCCCTGTTAAACAGGGGCAGAAAAATTTGGCCTTAGGCACTGCTGCTGGTGCCACCACACTGCAACCTCTTCCATATACTCTAGTTTTATTGCAGGAATTAGCCCTGCTGCAAAGCATTGCATCAAAAATTGTACTTAAACGCCCCTGTTAAACAGGGGCAGAAAAATTGGGCCTTAGGCACTGGTGCTGGTGCCACCACACTGCAACCTCTGCCATATACTCTAGTTTTATTGCAGGAATTAGCCCTGCTGCAAAGCATTGCATCAAAAATTGTACTTAAACGCCCCTGTTAAACAGGGGCAGAAAAATTGGGCCTTAGGCACTGGTGCTGGTGCCACCACACTGCAACCTCTGCCATATACTCTAGTTTTATTGCAGGAATTAGCCCTGCTGCAAAGCATTGCATCAAAAATTGTACTTAAACGCTCCTGTTAAACAGGGGCAGAAAAATTGGGCCTTGGGCACTGGTGCCACCACACTGCAACCTCTCCCATATACTCTTGTTTGATTGCGGGAATTAGCCCTGCTGCAAAGCATTGCATCAAAAATTGTACTTAAACGCCCCTGTTAAACAGGGGCAGAAAAATTGGGCTGATGGCATCAACCACAACCAGAAATGTTCTTCCAACATATCAGCGGAGGAGGAAGAGGATAGACAATCAACATAACAGGACAGTCACTCAGCATCAGCATAGGCAGTCTTGAAGGGATGTGGTATTTCAAAAAAAATTATTCGGTTACATCAGCTTCAGGTGCTTGGTAGCTGTGGGTGATCCAAGACTGATTCATCTTGATGAAGGTCAGTCGATCAACTGATTCGGTGGACAGGCGCACCCTGTGATCGGTAACAAAGCCACCAGCAGCACTGAAGGTGCGTTCCGAAAGAACGCTGGATGCAGGACAGGCCAGTAGCTCAATTGCATACTGTGCAAGCTCTGGCCAGTGATCCATCCTCAAGACCCAGTAAGCCAGAGGATTTTCGGTGGGAAAGGTGTCCAAGTCTGACCTTGCCCCTAGGTATTCCTGCACCATGTAAATCAGATGCTGGCGATGGGTGCTGGAACCGATCATACCTTGGGGCTGCGGACTAAAAAATTGTCTGAAAGCATCAGTCAGACGGCCACCTTCTCCACCGCTCCTTCTGACCGATGCCTCAGCAACACGTTGTCCAGGACCAGGAGTTTGTAACCTCCCAGCCTCTGGGAACGCGTTGCACAGACCTTTCTGCAAGGCCTCCCGGAGATGTCTCATCCTCTGCTCCCTCTGCGATGGCAAGATAAGGTCGGCAACCTTACCCTTGTACCGTGGATCAAGGAGAGTGGCCAGCCAGTAATGGTCCCTCTCCTTGATCCGAAGAATACGAGGATCCTTCCGCAGGCTTTGCAGGATCAGGGAGGCCATGCAGCGTAGGTTAGCTGAGGCATTCGGTCCGGAGTCCTCTGGGTCACTAAGGACAACATGATCCGCAGCTACCTCCTCCCAGCCACGTACAAGTCCACGTGTTTCTTGGGACTGTAAATCATCCCTACAAGACTGCTGCTGCTGCTGCTGATGCTGAGTGCCAGCCTCCACCTCCATGCTGACACAATCATTCTCCTCCTCCTCTTCCTCCTCCTCATCCTCTTCCTGTGTGATGGGTGGCACAGCAGGAACACTGTCTGGATAAAGGGGGCCTTGAGAGGCAAGGAAGTCCTCCTCTTCCTGCCTCTGTTCTGCCTCAAGTGCCCTGTCCATTATTCCACGCAGCGTATGCTCCAAGAGGTGGACAAGAGGTACAGTGTCACTGATGCATGCACTGTCACTGCTCACCATCCTTGTGGCCTCCTCAAACGGTGACAGGACAGTGCATGCATCCCTGATCATGCCCCACTGGCGTGGTGAGAAAAAACCGAGCTCCCCTGACCCTGTCCTGGTGCCGTAGTCGCACAGGTACTCATTGATGGCCCTCTGCTGCGTGTGCAGCCGCTGCAGCATGGCCAATGTTGAGTTCCATCTGGTGGGCATGTCACATATAAGGCGGTTCTTGGGCAGGTTCAACTCCTTTTGGAGCTCAGCCAGCCGAGCACAGGCATTAAATGATCGGCGCAAATGCACACAGACTTTCCTGGCCTGCTTCAGGACATCCTGTAAGCCGGGGTACCTGCCCAAGAACCGCTGCACCACCAGGTTAAGGACGTGAGCTACACAGGGCACATGGGTCAGTTGTCCCTGTCGGAGGGCGGAGAGGAGGTTGGTGCCATTGTCGCAAACCACCATTCCTGGCTTAAGCTGGCGTAGCGTCAACCACCTCTCGGCCTGCCCCTGCAGAGCTGACAAAACATCCGCCCCAGTGTGGCTCCTGTCCCCCAAACAAACCAGCGCAAGCATGGCATGGCATCGTTTTGCCTGCATACTTGCGTAGCCCCTGGAACGCCTACGGAGCACCGCTGGCTCTGAGGACAGAGCACTGGAAGAGGCCATGGAGGAAGAAGAAGAGGAGGGGGTGGAGGAGAGAGGTGTGTCACAACCAATAGTAGCATTTTGGAGGCGTGGTGGCGGAACAACCTCCAACACTACTGCACCTTGTCCTGCATCCTTCCCAGCTGCCAGAAGAGTGACCCAATGGGCCGTGAAAGACAGGTAACGTCCCTGTCCATGCCTGCTGGACCATGAGTCAGCGGTAATATGCACCTTACCGCTGACCGCCTTGTCCAGCGAGGCAAGGACATTGCCTTCCACATGCCGGTAGAGAGCCGGAATCGCCTTCCGTGAGAAAAAGTGGCGTTTGGGGACCTGCCACTGAGGAACCACACATTGTACAAACTCACGGAAGGGGGCCGAGTCTACCAACTGAAAAGGCAGCAGTTGAAGTGCTAGCAATTTAGCCAAGCTAGCATTCAACCGCTGGGCATGTGGATGGCTGGGAGTGAACTTCTTTCGCCGGTCCAGCAGCTGGGGCAGGGACATTTGCCTGCTATAATCGGACGTGGGTGTACCGCTAGCAGAGTTCCCGGAAGCACTTGGCTGTGACCTAATTCTACACCTTCATTCCTCTCAGAACAGGTTTCAGAGAGGACTGAAGGTCTAGTGGGGTTGGAGATGCCAGCTGATGAGGAGCAAGGAGAGATCCGCTTTGTTCTTTGGTGTGGGTCTTTGAGGTATGCTTGCCAACGAGCTGCATGGCAGGTCAACATATGTCTGGTCAAGCATGTGGTGCCCAAGCGGCTAATGTTTTGGCCACGCGAGATACGCTTGAGACATATGTTGCAAATAGCAGCGGTGTGATCTGATGCACTCGTCTCAAAAAAGGCCCACACCAAAGAACTTTTAGAATAATGTGCAGAGGCAGCGCCCTGCACAGGCGGAGCTCTGCGGTGTGATTCAGTCGGTGTTCTGCCCCTAAGCTGGCCCCCGGAGGGCATCCTGCCTCGTTGGACATGTGCCTCCTCCTCCTCCTCTCTCCTTCCAGGCACCCACGTGGAGTCAGTGCCCTCATCATCCCCTCCCTCTTCATCGCTGTAGCAAACCTGGCAGTATGCTGCAGCTTGTGGAACATGACTGCCAGATTGCTGTCCTTCTTGAGCATCCCCTCTCTCTGCGCTCACGCTACTGCCTTCCTCTAGCTGAGTGTCATCATCAGAGCCCACAAAACACTGGGCATCCTCCTGGAGCATATACCCAACACTGTGCTCAAAGAGTTCAGGAGACTCCTCAGGAGGACGTGGTGGGTCTAGGGAAGGAGTCACTGATGATGACATTGAGAGGAGGGAAGAAGATGCGTTGGCAGCTGCTTTGCTAGTACCCTGAGACTGGATGAGAGAGGATGAGGAGGATGAAGAGGGCTTGGTCATCCACTCTACCAAGTCGTTGGCATGTTGCGGCTCAACATGTCCAGCTGCCGAAAAGAAGGACAAGCGTGTCCCATGGCCACGTGCTGATGACAATGCACCGCGTCCACGACCAGCACTGTTGTCTCTAGACACAGAGCCTGCTTGCCCTCTTTTATCGGCTCGCGCCTGTCTGCCTCTCCTTGCTGGCCTTCCAGACATGGTAATGGCCTGAAGGGAGTTGGGTAAAAAAGCAGTTGGGTAGTGTATATTGTGCTAGAGGCACACAACACCCACTAACTCCTGCAGATGCCTTTATTATAGAACACCAGAGATAAAGGGGTATATACAGATGTATACTGTGCTGTGCTGGAGGCACACACAACTTCCAATAACTCCTGCAGATGGCAAGTGGTCTCAAATAGAGAAGAGCTATGTAGGTGGATATAGCGGTATGTACTGGGTACAGAGCACGCAGACAGCACGCACAAGCTCCTAACACTACTGACTGCAAGCTCTATTATAAAAGATAGATCACTAGCTATATAGGTGAGGTGAATATAGCGGTGTATACTGCGGTCAGGGCACGCAGACAACAACCACTACACAACAGCAAGATCGAAAATCGTCCGAAAACGATTGGTGTGTACTGTGTTGAAGGTACACAGAACACCCACTAACTCCTGCAGATGCCTTTATTATAGAACACCAGAGATAAAGGGGTATATACAGATGTATACTGTGCTGTGCTGGAGGCACACACAACTTCCAATAACTCCTGCAGATGGCAAGTGGGCTCAAATAGAGAACAGCTATGTAGGTGCATATAGCGGTATGTACTGGGTACAGAGCACGCAGACAGCACGCACAAGCTCCTAACACTACTGACTGCAAGCTCTATTATAAAAGATAGATCACTAGCTATATAGGTGAGGTGAATATAGAGGTGTAAGACAAGTATTTGGCGCAAATCAAAGATATTTGGTTCCCACTAGAAAAAGAGTCTATAAAATTACATATAGTAGTGAGTGCAGGGAATGCACTACTTTGTCAAGTCCAAAAAAGGAAAAATAAAATGTTCTTTAGTTCGTGAGGAGAGGGGGGGAGGAGAGGAATGGAGAGGGGGGATGGATCCGCATGCAGGGCTGCCACCTTAAAAGAGCTGAAACTTAAGCTCCTGGATTGCTGCAGATAAAGGAGAAAAAAGAGAGAGAGGGGCGCCTCTGGGTGCAGATTTTTCAAAAGGTTTTATTTTCAGTGTAAAAACATAAAATTTTGCACTCACATTTAGTAGGCAAAAGGTAGGCATTTAAACACAGAGGGTCATCAGGTGTATCTGATTATGGGACGTCAGCCAGTGATCCGGTCCACATCTGTCATCTAGTTGTTCCTGTTCCTCTCACATAAGGTCCACTACAGGTGTTTTTTAAGAAGCAGCCGGCTTATGGTGGACACGAGATGTGCGGTCTTCAGAAGGAGGCTTGGGAAGCAGAGATGACCAGGGCGCGGTGCTGTGACGTCAGAGGGTATGCGACGCGTTTCTTGAGCGTGTGGGTCGAGATTGTCGGACGACCGCGCTCTTTCATCAGGCAGAATCAGAATAAAGTGAAGGGGACTCAGGATTTAAATAGGGGCAGGCTGAGGACAGTAGGCATGGCTGGAGGCGGACTGGGAACAGGTGAAGTGGCGTGGCTAATTAGGGGCAGGCTGAGGACAATAGGCGTGACTGGAAGCAGACTGGGAACAGGTGAAGGGGCGTGGCTATGGCCGAGTATGGGGAAGGAAACGATGAGTAATGAGGGGGGGAGGGAAATGGGAGAGAAAGGGAGTCCCCTTCACTTTATTCTGATTCTGCCTGATGAAAGAGCGCGGTCGTCTGACAATCTCGACCCGCGCGCTCAAGAAACGCGTCGCATACCCTCTGACGTCACAGCACCGCGCCCTGGTCATCTCTGCTTCCCAAGCCTCCTTCTGAAGACCGCACATCTCGTGTCCACCATAAGCCGGCTGCTTCTTAAAAAACACCTGTAGTGGACCTTATGTGAGAGGAACAGGAACAACTAGATGACAGATGTGGACCGGATCACTGGCTGACGTCCCATAATCAGATACACCTGATGACCCTCTGTGTTTAAATGCCTACCTTTTGCCTACTAAATGTGAGTGCAAAATTTTATGTTTTTACACTGAAAATAAAACCTTTTGAAAGATCTGCACCCAGAGGCGCCCCTCTCTCTCTTTTTTCTCGAATATAGTGGTGTATACTGCGGTCAGGGCACGCAGACAACAACCACTACACAACAGCAAGATCGAAAATCGTCCGAAAACGATCGGTGTGTACTGTGCTGAAGGTACACAGAACACCCACTGCTTCAGACGCCATCACACTACACAAGGCCGCCGCGCTGGCAGCCTTATATAGTGTGGGGCGTGCACTACACAGCCTGAGCTATGACTGGCCACAGGCATCCTGTCTGTGGCCAATCATGGCTCTCCTCGCTGCTGGCGCTGCGATTGGCCAAGCATGCAGGGTCACAGTGCATGCTTGGCCAATCATGAGCCAGCAATGCACTGCGCCATCGCAGTGCATTGTGGGCCGTGAGCGCCACACGAATTTGGCGCGAACGGACCAAAATGTTCGGACTTCGCCGAACGGACGAACAGCCGATGTTCGAGTCGAACGCATGTTCGACTCGAACACGAAGCTCATCCCTAGTCCATAGAATATTTTATATTTTGCCACAAGTTACAGGAAAATTATAATTTTTTTTTTTTTTTGCACAAAGTTGTCACTAAATGCTATATTGCTCAAACATGCCATGGTTATATGTGGCATTACACCCCAAAATATATTCTGCTGCTTCTCCCGAGTACAGAGAAATGCACATGTGTGAGACTTTTTGGGAGCCTAGCTATGTACAGGACCTTGCAAACCAATCACCACTTTCAGCCTTTCTAAAGCCGCGTACACACGTAGCCGTCTGTCCGACGTACTTAGTCTGGCGGACGTCCGCCAAACTGTCCGTCGGAATTTTGGAACGGGCTACTTGCCCACACACGGCACTTTTTCAGCGGACTAATACGGCGTACTAAGTCCGCCGTACTAAGTCCGCCGTACTTTCGAAATAAACGGACTCGCCCACACGCGCGGAGGAAAGTCCGCTCATTTCGAGCGCGTCTCCAGGTAGGCGGGGCACGCGAAGGAGACGTTTAATTTAATAAGGGGGCCCCCGGATACCGGCCCCCCACCCTATGTGAATGAGTATGGGGTACAATGTGATAGGGGCGCTAGTGCAGATGTAAATAACAAAAAAATTTGAAAAAAAGTGACAATCATAAAACATCTAAAATAATCCACACCATATGACAAAGCTGCAATAAACAACAAAAAATGCAAGCAAAGTAAATAAAGTCCCACGTTCAGGTAATGAAACTCCAAAGTCCAAAAACAAATGTGATTTTTTCAGTGAAAAACTCCTTCTGAATCCATAAATCGGAAAAAGTTAAAATCTTCTATAACGTGATAAACCGTCCCTTCACCAAACAACTTATGGATAAGGAAAAAACAACACCCCACTTTTAAAGATAAAGATGTCTTCTTACCAGATGCTGTTGACTACTTTAATTAAAAAGATAGTCAAATAGGCTTATGCAGGTTGATTCCCTGCTGACATGGAATGTGATGGACCTCATATGGACAGAAGCTTCTTCCTCATAGGCTCAGATAGGTCATAAAAAAAGCCAAACAAAATTCCATAGCATAATACCGTTTAATCATAAAATCAATTTAAAAAACATAAGGCCAAGTGGCTGCTTACATGTGTAGGTGCCCAACCTGGCACTGGGGCTGCTTGCTTAAAACAAAAATTTCGTAATGGATACGTAGTTCCTCGTGGTGTAAGGCGTGCGTTCCACCGAAGGGCAGCCGATGACCAAGGACGACCGGAACTAGACGTAAACGAACGTGACTGGATACCGCCTCGACGTACGTTTCGTTTGACACGTCATCAGGAAGCGTACCCAGTAACAAAAGTCAATGTTCTTTATAGTGTCTTGATTAATCCATAGACCAATCAAGAAACACTAAATTTGATGCGCAGCCTCAGTCCCACTTAAGGCTAACAACAATAATGATTCCTTAAAACATAACTAAAAAAATATATAATAAACATTTCGAACATATTACTCCCAAAACGAAGGGATGAGTTATATATTCTAAAATAAAAAAGTTTTTTTATAGAGAGATATAAGAAGGAATGTACTTATAATCAAATGGAATTGTCCATTGGAAAAAAAGAGGGGGCAAGTTCCTTGCAATTTGTAAATTGACCACTAGATGTCAGTCTAAAGACCAGAAATATTCTAACTTTAGCCAGACATAGAAGACAAAAAAAGGGGGCGGGCAATTTTTTGTAATTAATAATTAGATAATTCTTAAAAAATATATATATAAAAAAATATATATATAAAAAATTCCTGAATATCCTACTACCAAAAATCCGGCCTTGTCTCTATCTGCCAGATGTGAGGGAATATCAACCAAACTCAACAGGCAGAAGAGAACGCCACCGCCTGTAAAAGAGCTATAAGAAGGCGCGGTGGCCCAGCAGAAGAACCGAAGAGGGGAACAAGACCCCCGAAGTCGGGAGAAGAGGCCGGCGGCGAGGAAGAAAGCCGGACTCCTCCGCTAGCAAAAGAGCTACAAGAAGATAGCGGAGGAGTCCGGCGAGAAGACCCCTGAAGACGGAAGACCCCCGGAGCTGTGCAATAAAGTATTTTATCTCGTGTGTTGTGTTTTTTTTGTACTTTTATTTTACAGGTGAATGGGTAGGGGTACATTGTACCCCATACTCATTCACATAGGGTGGGGGTCCGGTAAGGGGGCCCCCGGATTCTGATAAGCCCCCCGCCCGCAGACCTCGACAACCAACGGCCAGGGTTGTCGGGAAGAGGCCCTTGTCCTCATCAACATGGGGACAAGGTGCTTTGGGGTGGGGGGCCGCGCGCCCCCCCTTCCCTAAGGCACCCCCCATGTTGAGGGCACGCGGCCTGGTACGGCTCAGGAGGGGGGGGGGGCGCTCGCTCGCCCCCTTTCCTGGCCGGCCGGGTAGCGTGCTCGGACAAGGGTCTGTTGTGGACTTGGGGGGGACCCCCACGCCGATTTTTTTTTGGCGTTGGGGGTTCCCCTTTAAGTCCATACCAGGCGGCGGGGCCAGCGACGTCTCCTTTGCGGGCCCCGCCTACCTGGAGACCCGCTCGAAATGAGCGGACTTTTCTCCGTACGGCGGACTGGCATACACACGGCCGGATTGTCCGCCGAAATGCGAGTACGACGGGCAGATTGATGTGCAACACGAAATTCTAAGTCCGCCGTACTGTCGGGTCAAAAAAGTATGCCGGAGGCTACACACGGGGGGATTGTTTGGCGGACTTGAGTTTGCCGGACTTTTCCACCGGATTGTTTGATAGTGTGTACGCGGCATAAGGGCGTAAATTTTGAATTTCATTCCTCACTGCCCATCCCACTTTCAGAGGTCCTGAAATGTCCAGTTAGCACAACCCCCCCCCCCCCAAATGACCCCATTTTGGAAAGTAGACACCTCAAGTATTTTGTAGCTGTCATTTGTTTTTGAAAATGAAGAAAGAAAAGAAAAATGTATTTTTTTTCTTTTTTCAAAACTTTGTGACGAAAGGAAAGATCTGCAAAATATTCAACATGCCTCTCAGCAAATAACTTGGGGTGTCTACTTTACAAAATGGGGTTCAGGGTTGTGTTATCTGGGCATTACATGGCCTCTGAAACTCTGAAACTGTGCTAGTGAGGAGTGAAATCAAAAATTTACACCCTTAGAAAGCCTGAAAGTGGTCATTGGTTTTCAGGGTCCTATACGAGGCAAGTCTCACATGTATCCCCATACTCAGGAGAAACAACAGAATTTATTTTGGAGTGTGATTTCACATATACCCATGCCAAGTTTGAGCAATATATCATTTAGGTGCCTTTCACACTGGGGCGGGAGCCACGTTGGCAGTAAAATGGTGCTATTTATAGTACTATACTATATATTATTCGACTGTTACAAGCAGTGTAAAAAAAAAAGGGGGGGTGGGAACAGCAAACAACTCCACCCAAAACAGCCAGCGCTCCTCAATGGAGGAGTTGCAACCTTAAACAGCCATCTGCAAAACCTTGTGGCCGAAGCAAGCATCCAATCATGCACTCACATCAACCTTGTAAAAGTGTGAACGGACAACCAGGTCGCCGCCTTACACACCTGAGAAACGGACGCTTGATGTCAGAAAGCCCAAGGAGGCATCAATTGCCCTGGTAGAATGCGCTGTGACAGGAATACTATACTATACTAGGTAGAAGAAAAAAAAAGGAAAAAAACACACAACACTACCACCACAACACACAGGATTTTAAAAACAGCTTACCTGTAAAATCCTTTTCTTTGATGTACATCAGGGGGCACAGAGCCATAGTAACTATTATGTGGGTTATAGGGTCACTGATAGGTGATGGACACTGGCACACCCTAAGGCAAGAAGTGCACTCCCTTTATATCCCCTCCCACTACTGGGAATCCTCAGTTTTGTAGCCAAGTGTATACCAAGAAGGAAGGGACCTCTGTGTCCCTTGATGTACAGCAAAGAAAAGGATTTTACAGGTAAACCGTTTTAAAAATCCTGTTTTCTTTTCTTACATCTTACATCAGGGGACACAGAGCCATAGTAATTACTATGTGGGATGTCCCATAGCAATGGCAACTGAAGGGAGAGAGACAAAAAAAGAAGAGGAGGCCAGAGGAATCATACTGCAGCCTGCAGTACAGTGCGCCCGAAGGCAATGTCCTCATGACCTTTAACACAGATCTGATAAAATCTGGTAAACCGAAGACCAAGTTGTGGCCTTACAGATCTGAGCCATAGAGGCCTGATGATGCACCACCCAAGAGGCACTAATCGCCCTGGATGAGTGTGCTCTAACATAAGAAGGAAGAATTTTCCTCTTAAGTCGAAGCTTGAACAATCACTTGACTAATCCATTTGGAAAAAAATAGTAGATTTTGACACTGCGTGTCCACGTTTTGGACCTTCTGGCAGTACAAACAAAACATGCGTTTTGCAAACCTGAGCAGTCGCCTTTAGATAGACTCTGATCACTCTTACTACATCAAGGGTATGTAGTGCCTTCTCTTCCCTAGATTGAGGCTCTGGGGAGAAAGCAGCAAGAATAATATCTTGGGTTAAATGAAAAACCTGTTACCACTTTTGAGAGGAATTCAGGGTGACATAAAACCACCTCATCCTTATGCATGATCAAATGTGGCTCTTTACAAGACAGAGGCGCTAGTTCCGATTCTCTTCTAGCAGATGAAATGGCAACCAGAAAGATTCTCTCTTGTCAAAAGAAGCAAGGGAATTTCACGTAAAGGCTCAAACAGCTTTTTAAATACCAAGGATTTAGAGGTGCCTTGATAGGGGGAATAATCCACGTTACTACCTGAATAAGCTACGCACCAAGATTGGGAAGTAAGAGGTCATTGAAAAAACACTGACAAGGCCGGGATCTGGCCCTTAATAGAAGTCAAGGACAGCTTTATTTCAGATCCCATCAGGGATCCTGCCTATGACATACTTCCTGGGGTGCCAACACCTGGATCCACACCAAGAAACATATGCCTTCCAGACCCTATAGTAAATGATTCTGGAAGCCAGCTTCCTGGCATCAAAGTAGACACTACCGAAGGAAATCGCCCACTATCCTTTACAAAAGTGGTATTCAACAGTCAAACCTGTTAAATTTTTTGTCCGTAAGGTAGGATGAAATACTGGATCTTGTGCGAGAAGGTCTGGCTATAATGGACTCCTGCCATCTTTATGATCTCGGTAAATCAAGATCGTCCAGGACCCACCAGAATCACCTTTCGTTCCTGCGGAAAAGGTGCTGAAGTAGCAGAACTGGAGGAAACATAGATCAGTGAAAAACTGATCCCATAGGAAGACTAATGCGTCTGTTCTGCCTACTAGTGGATCCCTTGTTCGACACAAAGTTGTCGACTTTGAAGACTTGTTGAATTTGGATGCGAATAGGTCCATGTCCGGAATACCCCATCTCTGACATATTGCTAGGAAGATGGGGTGAAGAGACCATTCTCCCGGAATAATTGTTGGCAACTCTAGCCCGCCTGCCAATTCTCTATTCCTGAAATTAAAATTGCTGATAGGCAAGGAATGTTGTGGTCTGCCCAAGCTAGAACATTATTCACCTCTTTTTGGGCTGCATGACTTCTCGTTCCCCCCCTGGTGAATGATGTAAGCCACCGCTGTGGCCTTGTCGAACTGAATCCTGACAAGACAGTCCCATAGTCTGACCGTCCAAGATTCTAGGGCCAGATGTACTGCTCGAATCTTCCAAGATGTTGATAGGCAAGGTCCTCTAACCTGGACCATGTCCCCTGGAAAGAATCTTCTTCCAGGGCTGTTCCACAGCCTAGAAGGCTGGCATCTGTTAATGCTCCCCAGGATACAGGTAGAAAAGATTTTTCCCTTTTGCTGGATACCAACCACCAATTTAGGCTCTGACTTACGACAGGAGCCAAGCGTATTGGAAAAAAACCAAGGCCTGAATCTTTTTATTCAAGACCGACAGGATGGTGTTTTGAAGCAGTCTTGAGTGAAAACTGCGTGAGAAATGGCCTCGAAGGAGGCCACCATTTCTCCTAACAATCTCATGCACAGTCCAATGAAAGGATTTTTCCTCGTTTTGATAAGTTGAATTAGTCCTACAATGGAACGGATTCTTGTCTGGGGTAAGAATACCTTCTTCTGTACGGTATCCATAATCAGGCCCTAGCACTGTAATCTCCTTGATGATTTTAAGGAGGATTTTTCTAGGTTGAGTATCCAAACCAGAGATTCCAGGTAGTTACAGCTGTAATCCGACTCTGGTTTAGACCTGAGACTGAATGATCTATTAACAATAGATCATCTAAATAGGCTAGGACCATTATGCCTTGAGCCCTTAATCTGGCTAAAAGAGGTGCCAGAATTTTCTAGTATTGGCACGTGGAGATTTGCATCTTTGATATCGATTAAAACCAAAAAACTCCCCTCACAGGATGGACACAACCAATGTGATTGACACCATGCAAAAAGATCTTTGTTTGGTTCTGGAACCGTAAAAATGTTTGAATCAAAACCTGTGCCCTGTTCCACTAATGCCGCGTACACACGATCAGACTATCCGGCGGACCAGAGTCCGCCGGACAATCCGCCCGGACTTAGAAAGTAGTTTTGACTCAAAAATTGTCCGCCGGACTGGCAGTCCAGCGGACTACCCGGCCGCCTGTGTGCTAGTGCGCCAGACTTTTGAAATGAACGGACTTTCCCGCACACAGAGAAAAGTCCGTTCATTTTGAACACGGCTCCAGGTAGACGGGACTAGCGAAGGTGGTCAATGTGGCCGCCTTTGGCGGCGAGATTGACACGTCGCTGGCCCCATCACCTGGTATGGACTTAAAAGGGAAGCCCTACGCCGAAAAAACGGGGTCCCCCCCAAAGTCCATATCAGACGATTATCCGAGCACGGAGCCCGGCCAGTCAGGAAAGGGGGTGGGGACGAGTGAGGGGGGTGCTTTGGGGAAGGGGGGCCGTGGAGCCCCCCACCCAAAAAGCACCTTGTCCCCATGTTGATGAGGACAAGGGCCTTTTCCAGACAACCCTGGCCGTTGGTTGTCGGGGTCTGTGGGCGGGGGGCTTATTGGAATCCGGGAGCCCCCTTTAATAAGTGGCCCCCAGATACCGGCCCACCTAACCCTATGTGAAGGAGTATGGGGTACAATGTACCCCTACCCATTCATTTGGTGGGAAAAAAAACACCCACACACACCACACAAGGGTTTAAAATAATTTATTGCACAGCTGCGGGGGTCTTCTCGTCGGACTCCTCCGCGATCTTCTGCTGGCTCTTTTACTAGCTAAGGAGCCCGGCTTTCTTCTTAGTCGCCACCCGGGGGTCTTCTTCCGACATCGGGGGTCTTGTCCCCCTCTTCGGTTCTTCTCGCTGGGCCTCTGCTCCTTCTTTCAGCTCTTTTACAAGCGGTGGCCCGGTCTTCTATCGCCGCCGCCTTCTCTTCTTTTCTTCTTCCTTGAGATGTTGACTCGACGCTCTCTCTGGCCGTAGTGATAGGGACGTGTTGCACGGCGGTTTACACAGCACACTATTTTGGAATGTTTTATGTCTGAATGTTGCACCAGCAGCATTTACACATCTACACTATTTGGACTGCTTTATTGTTTGTTCATCGTTTGGTTTCATTGGCACCAAGCACTTTATTTTACGGACTTGTTTTTGGCTTGCATATTCTTGTTATGAATGTTTATTAATCACCATTAGGGATGAGCTTCGTGTTCGAGTCGAACATACGTTCGACTCGAACATCGGCTGTTCGCCCGTTCGGCGAATACCAAACATTATGGGCCGTTCGATACAAATTCGTGTGCCGCTCACAACCCACAATGCACTGCGTCATCGCAGTGCATTGCTGGCTCATGATTGGCCAAGCATGCACTGTGACCCCCCATGCTTGGCCAATCACAACGCCGGCAGCGTGGAGAGCCATGATTGGCTATAGGCAGGATGCCTGTGGCCAATCATAGCTCAGGCTGTGTAGTACACACCCCACACTATATAAGGCCGCCAGCGCGGCCGCCTTGTGTAGTGTGTTTGCGTCTGTAGGAGTTAGTGGATGTTCTGTGTACCTTCAACACAGTATACACCGTTTGTTATCGGCCGAGTTTGCGTTCTTGCTCTTCTGTTGTGGTTGTTGTCTGCGTGCCCTCACCGCAGTATACACCATTATATCCACCTATATAGCTAGCTATCTTGCTCTTTTTTAATAGAGCTTGCAGTCAGTTGTAGAAGATTGTGTGTGCTGTCTGCGTGCCCTGACTGCAGTATACACCGCTATATCCACCTATATAGCTAGCTATCTTGCTCTTTTTAAAAAGAGCTTGCAGTCAGTTGTAGGAGATTGTGCGTGCTGTCTGCGTGCCCTGACCGCAGAATACACCGCTATATCCACCTATATAGCTAGCTATCTTGCTCTTTTTAAAAAGAGCTTGCAGTCAGTTGTAGGAGATTGTGCATGCTGTCTGCGTGCCCTGACCGCAGTATACACCGTTATATCCACCTACATAGCTAGCTATATTGCTCTTTTTAAAAAGAGCTTGCAGCCAGTTGTAGGAGATTGTGCGTGCTGTCTGCGTGCCCTGATCGCAGTATACACCGTTATATCCACCTACATAGCTAGCTATATTGATCTTTTTTAATAGAGCTTGCAGTCAGTTGTAGGAGATTGTGCGTGCTGTCTGCGTGCCCTGAACCCAGTACACACCGTTATATCCACCTACATAGCTAGCTATATTGATCTTTTTTAATAGAGCTTGCAGTCAGTTGTAGGAGATTGTGCGTGCTGTCTGCGTGCCCTGAACCCAGTACACACCGGGAGAGCAGATGTGTGTGGAGGAGCTCTGTAGAGAACCACGGCTGTTTTTGGACAACCGGCCTTATGGCGTCAGCTAGCCCAGGCCCGGGGCCCTCTTCCCGGCCTGGGTCTCAGACAACCCCCCCTGGGGTGAGAGACCTCTCCAGGGAGGAGAAGCTATTCCTGCTCATGCAGTCTGAACTGATGGACTGGACCCGGGCCCAGCCAGGAGAGGGCCCAAGCAAGCTCCAGAAGAGGAGAGAAAGGGTAAAGGCACTGATACAGAAGGCCGCCGCGGCCTATGTGCAGCGTTCAGAGCGGCTGGCCGACCTACGAAATCGCAGGGACCGCTCAGCCAGCAGCAAACGTGGTGAATACAGGGAGACCATAGATGGCCTAAAGCAAGAATGCAGGGACCTCTGGCAGCTGCTGGGCGGTCTCTGCAAGTGAGGGAAAGGTGAGAGAAGTTTTTTGGCGGAGATAAAGAGGGAACTTCTGAGAGCCAGCCAGAAGGAACCCAGGCGGTGAGGCGAGGAAGTGCCCCCCCGAAGTCCCCCCTGAAGCCCTCACCTGAAGCAATGGTGCAACAGACTCCAGAGGAGGTAACGACTTCTGGAGATGACCAGTCCATGGCCTGTCGGGAGAGTATGCCCCCCGGAGCCGTCAGTGCGGAGGGTCCCCGGATCCCTGTGTTAACATCTGCCATGCCTGGGGCTGCAGTCCAGGAGGATCCGGGTAGGGTACCCGATGAGGCACGTGAGGGCTCCGGTGGAGATGCAAGTCGCAGCTAACGAAGCAGGAAGTTGATGGTGGTCCTCACCAGAGAACGGTGGGAAGGGCCAGTGAAGGCCAGTGGTCAGAGGTCCCCGGCGGACAGTACAGCTCGACCCCCCTCCGGGACCCCCCCAGTGACCCCGACCGCTCCCGCCAGGTCCGTAGCGGTGCGGGGAGAACCGGCCATAATGGCGGCCCCCGCCGCGGCCGCATGGAGAGAGGGGGAGGTGCTGGCGGGAACGGACACAAGTGCAGTTTTGGATGGACAGTGCGGACAAACGTCCTCTGCTGACACTGGGAGGAGTGGCGGGATGAGAGCGGGTGCGTCACTTCCGGTGCCGGGAGACGCGGCCGGAAGTGACCTAGGTGATCTCATCGACTTCCGGGAACCAGAAGTGACGTCCGCGGCGGCCCTGGAAGTCCCGGGAGGGCCCAAAACGGAAGTGGGGACACCTGAGGTTCAGCTGGAAGGGCCTTTGGTGTCGCTTGTTGGGGGAGGGGAGGCGGTAATGTCGGAAGCCTCCCTGGAGGTAGCAACTCTAGCGTCCTCCGGGGGATCTCTTCTGGCAGGACAGGTGTGCTGGGGTGAGTCCCCGATGGGGGAATTGAGGAATGAATGCTCGGCCCTGGAATTTATACGGGAGTTGGAGGGGTCACAGGAGCGGGGTCCTGAGGAAATGGAGGTAACTCCCCCTCAGGATCATGTAGCTGTGGGGGATGCTACTCCTTCCCCCGTGGTAAGGAGTAAGATGCTGGTTGGTGGGGATACGGTGGGTAGGAGGTGCTGAGCCAGAGAGTCCGGTTCGTCAGGGGTCTGGCCCTTCCCCCACAGGCCCAGTTTCCATCTTGGGCACACAGGAGGAGGCAAACCTCTTAAGTGCCCTGAAGGCTGGATGCTCGTTTGCACAGGTGGCAGGTTCCTCTGTCCCCCTGGGTTCCCTGTACGGCCAGTTTGGCGCCCAGAATTTCCGGGCCCCCCCCTGGGGATCAGCCCCAGGGTGCGCAGGCCTGGACGAGGGGTACGGGGGCCCTGAGAGGCGCAGACGGAATGTGGTGCAGCTCAGGTGGGAAGGGACGTCTGCATGTCCCAGCAGGGGTCAGGTCATCGACTATCTGCTGGGGCTGCGCTTTAAAGTTTTGGACTTATTTGCAGTCATACATCCCACAAACTCGAAAGAGTTTGATGTAAGTTTTGTCTCCTTGGTCTCCATGGAGCTTTTCCTGACACTGTACGAGCTCGTCAGGAAGTCAGATCCATGGAAAAGTTTCTGGGTGATACCTCTTTCGAGGCAGGAGGAGGTAAAAAACGTGACTGTACTGGTCAGAAATGAGTCCCTCCCGCCTGAGGACATCGCGACCTGGCTGGCGCGGTATGGGCAGCTCCAGACGAGGCTGAGGAAAAGTTTGGACGAGCGCAGGGTTTGGACAGGTGCGTGGTTGGTCAGGAAACGGCTCAAGCGCCACAATAATACCGTGACGCATGTACCTGGCAGCGCCTTTATAGGTAGAGACCGGATCCTGGTCTTCTACCCTGGACAGCCCCGTCGCTGTTTCAAATGCGGCAGTCCCGCGCACCTCAGCGCGGACTGCACAATGCCCCGCTGTGTGAGGTGCAATGGCTTCGGCCATTCACCTGAGGGTTGCAGGCTTATTGTCTGCAACCTCTGTGGGGAAATGGGACACCCCTTTAGTCGATGCCCCAAGGGGTTCAGGGGGTGCCAGGCTGAAGGGGGTGCCCCAGGCCCGGAGGGTGAGGGGGTCCCTAGATAGAGTGGGGATCCCAGCCCCTCAGGGTCACAGAGGGAGGGTTCCCCTCTCCCTCAAAGGGTCAGACCCCCCAGGCGCGGATCAAGGACAGGAACTGGCATAGTGAAGGAGCCGGCAAGTTCTCCGGCCCCGTCTGATCCTGTGTCAGATGGGGCAACGGCAACAAAACCACCTGGGAAGCCGGCCAGGGCGAAAAAGCCCTCGCCCAAAAATCACCCTCCCCCTGTTTCCCCCCCCGTCCTCCTCCCTTTCCCCTGCCCCCCTTCCCCTCTCCCCCCCTGGTCTCCCCCCCTCCCAGTTTCCCCTTCTTCTCCTTTACCCCCTTCCCCCTCTCTCCCTTTCCCCTCCCCCCCCTCCCTTCAGTAATTAAATCTACGGGTAAGCTGCACCCACCCCTGGATCAGGCGGCTCTACTAATGCCCCCTCCAGCCTCTTCGGTGGTTGTGAGTGGTCGGCAAGCTGGTACAGGGGAGGTGGCCCCGATGGACATCTCAGGGGCAGGTAAAGGGGTTAATAAAAGGCTTAAGGAGATCTCCAGTGGGAGGTCCAACGAGGAGAGTGGGAGGGAACCTCCCAAAGTGGGATGGGAGAAAAAAAACAAAAAAAAGAGGAAGAGGAAGAGTTCGGGGAAGGAGGGTGGTGAGGACCCCCAGCCCAGTACTAGTTCAGGGGCAGGGGGGGGGGTTCCTCACTGACCCTATGGAACAGGTTCGGAATCCTTTCCTCCTCGGACTCCAAGGAGGATTGATTCTTTTAGAAATGTAATATAGAGAGGAACGTAAACTTCAATCACTAAGGATGACGGTACCCGCTCCAATACGCCTTGCGACCATTAATGTCGCAAGTGTGCGTTCTGCGGCGGCTAGATTTTCAGCCTTTGATTTTCTTGGCCGGGTTGAAGCCGACATTTTGTTTTTGCAAGAGACCTGGCTGGCATCTGTGACAGAGATGCACCTAGCAAAGAGGGAGTGGAGACATGGGCCCTCCCTGGTCTCTTGCGGCTGAGCCCTGCAGTGGTGTTGCGGTCCTTTTTAAGACTGGTTCGGTGGCTTGTCGACGAGTGATTGAATTAGAAATCGGTAGGTGTTTGATTGTGGACGCAGTCGTGAGGGGGGAATCCCTCCGCCTCATCAATTTTTATGGACCTCAGTCCAGGAGGGGGAGGAAGGACCTTCTTACACTGCTAAAACCATACCTGTTTACATCCCAGCAGGTGGTCTTTCGTGGTGACTTTAACATGGTCACCAGGTCAAAGGACCGGGCAGGCACCTCAGGCCCTCTGGGATATGATAGTATATTTTTGAATAGAATAGTGAGGGAATCTGGGTTGGTGGATGTGCACGTTCGCCACTTCCCCAACCTCACTGGTTTCACATATTCCAGAGGTAGTTGTAGGAGTAGGTTAGATAGGTTTTTTTTTAAGGGGGACTCGTCCTTTGCAGCTCCTGCGCTGCATGCAGTTGAGTTCTCTGATCACTGTATGGTGTCGGTCACTCTGAATGTGGCGGACACCCCTCAGAAAGGAAGGGGCCTGTGGCGACTAAACGGGTCGCTACTTGAGGACCCTGAAGTCAGTTTGGCCTATGAGGACTTCTTTTTGGAACAAGCCTCGCTCCTTCAGAGCGGCTGCTCCCGCCAGGAATGGTGGGAAGTGGTGAAGAAGAGGTCAGAGGGCTTCTTCCGGGAAGTCTCGGGCCGTCGGGCAGCATCCCGGTATCAGGCCTACCAGAAGTTACGCAGGCAGCTAGATCGCTTGGTTTCTGATGGTGGCCCTCAGGACCAGATCTCGGCTCTGAAGCTCCAGATGAAGGAGTGTCAGTATGACCGTCTCGCCTCCCTGGTGCTGGAGAGGGATTATGGGAAGTTCACCAACCCGGATCCCTACAAAAGCTGTGGGGACGCGGTGAGTGGGAAGGTCATACATGGACTGAGAGATCCCTCGGGTTCCCTGGTAAGGTCCAAGCCAGGCATCCTGGGGATCATCAGAGCCCATTTTTCAGACATCCTTCGGAAGAAGCCGTTGGATCTGAGGAGAGCCAAGGAATTTCTTGACGGGACTCCACTTGAGGTGGGGTCTGACCCCCTGGACTCCTTGGTGGAAGAGATCTCTGTGGCCGAAATTGAGCAGGCCATTGACTCGTTGTCTCTAAAGAAGTCGCCGGGGCCTGATGGGTTCACGGCAGAATTTTATAAAACCTTTAAGAGCCTTTTGGCTCCTCGTCTGAGGGAGGTGTTCAGTGAGTGTTTGGCATCTGGCCTGCTCCCTCCCTCGATGAGAAGGTCGGCCTTGATCCTTCTGTCCAAAGGGAGGGATCCGTCCGTGGTAGAGAATTGGCGTCCTATCGCCCTTCTCTCCACGGATAGAAAGATTCTGGCAAAGATTTTGTTTACACGTATGTCTGCTGTTGCAGGCAAGCTGCTGTCTGCCTCCAAGCACTGCACAGTTCCCAGCCGTAGCACCTTTAGTGCAGTCCTTAACGTCCGGGAGGCTGTGGAGAGGTGCAGGGCAACGGGTGACGGGCGGTATCTGCTGGCGTTAGATCAGGCGAAAGCTTTTGATCGGGTAGACCACGAGTACCTCTGGCTTCTCCTGGGTAGATACGGCCTGCCTGATCAATTTATTGATTGGCTCAGGACTTTGTACAGAGGGGCCGAGAGCTTCCCTCTGGTTAATGGTTGGGTGGGTCCTACCTTTCCGGTGGACTCTGGTGTTAGGCAGGGCTGTCCGCTGAGTCCCCTGCTCTATGTCTTCGCAGTCGACCCCTTCGTAAGAAGGCTAGACTGTGGGCAGCTGAGGGGGGTCCTGATGGAGCCCGGCAGTGGCCCGTATAAAGCGGTGAAGGTGGTGGCCTACGCGGACGACGTCTCGGTGGTAGTGGCTAGCCGAGAGGAGGCCCAGTTTGTGGAAACACAGATTGGAGGCTACTCCGAGGCGTCTGGTTCTTCGGTCAACTGGGACAAGAGTGAAGCTCTCTGGTTGGGAAGGGAGGGTGAGCAGTTCGCCCTCCCGGATGTTTTTCCCCCGCCCCGACCAGAGGTTAAAATTTTAGGCATTTATTTCGGCCAGGGTGATTATCCCAAGCTAAATTGGGAGCGCAGGCTGGTAAGTGCCACCCAGAAAGTTAACGCCTGGAAAGGCTGGAAGCTGTCGTTGAGGGAAAGGGTGAGCCTGGTTAAAACCTATTTGCTTCCCGAGTTCCTCTATGTCAGCTACGCATGTCTGTTGCCAGAATCACTCTATGCGCGGGTCTGCGGTCTGTTTTTCCTGCTTCTGTGGGGAAACAGACTGAACCTGATAAAAAGGGAGGTCACGTATCGACGGAGAGGGGAGGGCGGGTTGGACATGATCAACCCCACGGTTTTCTTTACTGTGGTGTTCCTGAAGTTCAATCTGCTAAAAATCTGAATTGTGCGAGGTATAAATTAAGATCCGCTTAATAGTAGCCAACATCCCAACATGAAATACTATAGAAGTTTTCCCCTTAAAAAAGGCGGGACTTTTTAGGCATAGACTGTGACACCAATTAATTTGGTAAAAATATATAAAAAAATAATTTTATTTCAACATAGAAAGAAGAAACAAAGAATAATATATTAACATACATTTCCGAACAGGAGAAAGGGACACATTACTTCCTCCAATTGCATATATTTATAGAACCAGAAAACATTTGCTTCCTACATCTTATTCCAAAGGAACAGACTTCTATGACATTGTATATAGGCGTATTCAAAGCATTCTACAAACAAGGTCAAATTGCGTTAATACTGTGCATCCAATGTAACCTACGCGTTACGGAGTTATCTTACTCCTTCTTCAGGGATGATCCATTTTAGCACACTTAAATTTACAAAATAGTAGAATCTATAAAAAACATAAGAAATAATTATATATACGTACAATTTCAAAAAAAATAAAAAATAAAAAACCACAACGCACCACCTATATATACGATCTTCACTCCAAGATGCAGGTCTAGGCTCATATTGAGGGGGAGATGTTTGACCACCTTCTTGGATGGGAACTGGGACCGCAGTGATAGGCGGACTGTAAGGGAGGAGGTGTACAAGTAAAGTAAATGCATGTCAAATTTTCACATGCCTAGATTTTAAATAAGTATTGCATGTATTTTACTGCAGCGCCAATAATGGCAGATAAAGGTTCTATATGTTAACCCTCTTGTATGACATCCGTCATTACATTTGTACTAAGAGGGAAACACCCCTAGAGAAAGGGGGGAACTTTATCTAAAAAAAGCTATCTCATAGTGATCATTCCTAAAGATAATAATGTTGCAAAATCTTTTAAAAATCTTACCCAAAAGCGTTTCATAGAGTAGTTTGCTGTGTCCCGAAGAGAAAACACCTGAGATTCCTATGTTAGAATTGTTAAAATGAGATGCCCAAATGTTGCAACTCTTTTAAATGTTTAAGGCAATCTATTTGGCTTAAAGTCGTCGCAATCTCTCTGTAGTCCAAGGATTTTGGTGCTATGGGAGAAAAAGATTCCCCCCAGAGATAGACGTGTCGTGGAATAAGATGTAGGAAGCAAATGTTTTCTGGTTCTATAAATATATGCACATGGAGGAAGTAATGTGTCCCTTTCTCCTGTTCGGAAATGTATGTTAATATATTATTCTTTGTTTCTTCTTGTAAAGGTAGGTCCTTGCTCTGTTAGGTGCTCGATTTCCCTCTTCCTATCTCGCCTAGGCCGTGGTCTGGATAAACTTGGGAGTCCCATTCACCGGTGAGATAATCAAGGCACATACACGAGATGTACGTGAATAATGATTACGATTTAATGTTTTGAATACAACAGGTTATATGCTGAAACAGTTGGGGTGGCGCCCTGTGGAGTAGCCAATCAGGGATCCGCTCGTAGCTATACACCAAACTTTTCCTAATAACAGGTTTATTGACAGAACAAGCAAAATAAGCAGAAATTGTCTTCACGGCAAAGCACGTCATTAACCTTCACACGAGATAAGAATAAGACTACGATATTCAACAACATTGTGCTAATAGTCTGTGGTCCAGACGTTCTAGGTCACAGACGCAGTTAAGAGAATATAAGATAGTTGCATATCTTGGCTTTCTCTGTACAAACTCTCGCGGCCAAGGGCATTCTAAGAAAACAGCATATTTTCCAAATAGCAAGCATCTATGTCTTAGTAGTTAGAATTCTAGCTTGGTCATACAAAGTTTAAAATGGATGACAGTATAACAAAATGGAGACTTGTTAATCCTTATAATCCCTCCTGTGATCATAACTTTGGCACGAAGTTATCGATCATCCTCTATACCAGACATTCTTGGAAAAAGCCATAAGTGCTTTCTCTTCGTCATTGGGCTTGGTTGCTATTGTTGGATGGGAAACCTTGGAGGCTGCTATGCAGCAGCACTTGGCGATCACATAGAACATTACTATCAACAACACTATCATCACTAATACGAGAAATATTTTCTTGAAAAATCCCAGTATTCCCCCCCAAATACCTCCAAACCACCCTCCTGTACCCGAGAAAAGGTTCCAATCATCTCCCAAGTTTTTTGCTTTCTGTAGGAGGGTCTGTCTTTGGGCTGAATGGCTTTTGATAATATCGTAATAATCGGGTACCGACAGACTTTCCACAGGAACGGTGAAGTTGTGTATGAAGGTGCAACACATCTCCGAATTGGCCATGAGGTTACAAATCCCAGTGATGGCGGCCAAAAGTTGTTCCTGCCTCATTTTTATCAGTTCCTGCACAGTTCGGATCTTCCGAGTTTCTTCGTTTAGCAGAGAAACATCTCTGGAAGTAGAGTTCACTACCCCAGAGATTATTTCAGCAAAAAGATCTATTTTATCTAGGGCATTCCACATTCCCGGGCAAATGATGTTACTTGTCTCTTAGCCCTCCCGAACTCTAAATGCCCATGGGCAGGGGTCATTTTGATGTACTGATTGTCAGAGGCTATACCCATATATGGTACCATCCTGGCAATGGTGCACCAACCACCTGTAGTGGAATCTAGAGGGTAAGGTATGGTGGTGTGACATATTAGACCGCAACACACCATCCATCCATGAGGCAGATGAGGTGCTGGTATTATATCAGGGGGTTGGGATATGCCTGACCTGAGTCCAACTAGGCATAACCAATCTCCTAAACTCGCGGTGCTACTGTACTCTAGTAAAGTATCATTCATGTGGTAGGACTCTAACCAGTCTTTTAGGTCAGTATCGTCAAATGTTTCTGATGATAGTACACAGTCCATTATGTTATATAAAGACATGTTCCCTATCCTTTCGTCACTATCTCCAATGGTGGAAGTATTCAACCCCTGGATGTCAAACGTCCCATCCCGCAGAAACTTCCCTAAGTCTCTAAGGGTAAGATTTACTAGTGTGTTCCTACAGAATTGGCCATTGGGGATTTCCCCGTTTTCTTTCCAAGCTCCATTTAGGAAACAGAAGGATGGGGGTTGTGTGAAACCAGAGAAAATAAGGGGGGAGGGTCTGGTCGTTATATTGGCCATATGGTCTTGTGTCGTCTCGTTAAACAGGTCCTCTACTGGGAGGGGGATTCCCACTACTGGAATTTGATTCCTACCCATTCCCATGTGGCAGTACACCTTTTCCCATTACTTGACCAAACGCGTATTGCCATAAAAAATGATGTGGTATTGTTGGGGCTAAAGAAAACGTTTTACTGTCCTGGGGGGGTAGTTTGTTCCGTGCTACCATTACTCCTAAACCTTTGTTGTTATTATTATTATTATTACTGGGCCTTGGAACTAATGCTCTTCTGTCTAGTGATCGGTTCTCAGTACCTTTTGAGCTTCTTGTAAACCCACACGACCCTGTCATGATACATGTCATCATGACTATAGAAAAAAACCACAAAAGTCAATACTATCGACCAGAGCAAAATGGTGTGTAGTACATACTGATCTTCTAAGCCCCTGTCCCTTTCTTTTTGCAAAGACTTCAGTCCGAGCTGGTGGGAGGAGGAGGAAAGTCCAGGGAGATTCTGCCGAACTGTTCCTGGAGGGTCTGTAGGTTCGTCTCTGGGGTCCCTTTGGTGGTGGCGTCCTCCTGTTGGTCTTGGGCAAGTGTCCTCTGGGGGTGTTCTGGAGTCGGTGGAGGTTCGGGGCATTTTTTTTGTCTGCTGGCATGGATCCACTGAGGGGTGTAGTCTGTGAGGACAGCAGTCCTGGAGACCTTCTCCACGTTCCATGGACCGGAGTAGATGGGCCCCACGTGCTTCCGTTGGGCAAGCTGCTTGATCAACACTTTATCCCCCGGGATGAAGGGGTGAGTAGGTTCTGTTGGAAGAGGAGAAAAGGTGACAGCAACTTGTTCATTATGTTCTTCTATTGTACTTACCAGATGTTTCACGTACTCTTCCTGTAAAGAATATAGGTTAATGTCAGTCTGTGCATCTAATGCTTTTAGTTGTGTTTGTGCTGGGACACCCATTAGGATTTCGAATGGTGACAAACGTGTCCTAGAGTGGGGGGTGGTTCTGATTTGGAACAATATTCCTGGAAGGAAATCTATCCAGTTTTTTAACGTTCCTCCTGTGGCCTTTTTTAGTTTGTCCTTTATATTCCTGTTCATTCTTTCTACCACTCCTGCGCTTTGGGGATGATAGGGAATGTGAAGTTTCCACTGTATTCCCAGGCACCTTGCCAGTTCTCGTGTCATATCTGAAGTAAAAGCCGGGGCCTGGTCTGACCAAATGGTGGCTGGTATGCCAAACCTACATACCCAATGATTAAGGAGAGCCCTTGCCGCTATTTTAGCTGTTTCCCCAGTGCAGGGGACCGCCTCCACCCATCCTGACCATTTGTCAACGATAACGCACAGGCATTTGATACTTCCCTTTTGTTTGGGCATGTGAGTGAAGTCTATTTGTAGGTCCTGTAGTGGCCCTAGGGGTGGGGGCAACTGTCCATGTCTCTTTGTTAGGGTCTTTGCATGGTTCTTTAGATTAACTGTGCAGAAGGTTTTTTCATACAGCTGTTGCAGGGGTTGGGACCCTATATGTCCGGGACCATGCAGGTAGGAAAGGATGAGGGCCGAGCTGGCTTCGGGGATCCCAATGACCCCTCCATTTGTCCAAAGGCCTCTTTGGTCTTTGGACAACCCAGAAAAGTACATCAGCGTCTGAGGGGAAATCTGGCGCTGAAAAATCTTGTTGGAAAAATATCGTGGTAGGGGCGGGTGGATGTGTGGAGGAATTTGCCGCCGCTCGAGCGCATCTATCCGCAAGGGCGTTGCCTCGGGCAATGTAGCTACCAGTGGTGGTGTGAGCCTTGACTTTAATAATCGCCAAATGTTTGGGCAGTAGTATAGCCTGGAGAAGGGCCAGGATATGCTCCTTATTGGCTATAATTTTGTTATCAGCCGTTCTAAACCCCCTGTTAGCCCAGATCACCCCGAAATCGTGAACCACGCCGAAGGCGTATCGACTGTCAGTGTAAATATTGACATCCCTATTTGTGAACAGGATGCATGCTCTGGTGAGAGCTACCAGTTCCGCGACCTGTGCCGAGGAAGGCGGAAGTGGCTTAGCCTCCAGAACCAGATCTGGGAGTTGTACTACCGCGTATCCTGTCAGAAAAGTGGAATCCGAAGGGCGCGAGCAACTGCCGTCCACAAAAACTTCCTCTGCACCGGCCAGAGGTACGTCTGTTAAGTCCTTACGTGGGGAGGTGACTTGGTCCAACACTTTTGTGCAGTCATGCATTTTGGATGGTTCACCATAATTCATGAGTTTGAGCAGAGAATGTAATAGCCTGAGGATGGGGGAGGTGTCAGAGGTGTGTTTGATGGTCAAATTGGAGGTGTTTAGAAGAATGATTTCATACCCGCTGGCTCTTTGGGTGGTCATATGTTGTGTATTGAGGTTTTGTATAAGGTGAGTGACTGAGTGGGTAGTGTATACAGTTAGGGGGTGTCCCAGAACTAACTTGTTGGCTTCTTGAATGGCCATGGCACATGCGGCCATGTTCTGGAGGCAAGCAGGCATGCCCTGGACCTGGAGTGGGAGTTTCTTTGAAAGGAAAGCCACCGGTCGGTAAGAATTACCGTGCTCTTGGGCAAGAACTGCTGCAAAGGCAGATCCATTAACTACACAATATAGATAAAAAGTTTTCCTGTAGTCCACTAGTCCTAAGGCCGGGGCGGAGGCAAGGGAGGAGAAGAGGGTGTTAAATGAGTGTAACATTTCCTCCGTTCATTCCACCACTTTCGGCGCAGTGGAGAGCGTGGCCCTCCTCAGAATGGAGTCATGAAATGAGCAGTCAGGGATCCATTGCCGGCAATAGACGATTGCTCCCAGGAAAGACAAGAGGGCGGCCTTGTCCCTGGGTGGCTGCAGAGCGTTAAGGGCTGCGGCACGGTGGGGGGAAACACTTCTCTCTCCCTTGTTGAGGATGCACCCCAAGTACTCTACAGTAGGGGTCACCCACTGTATCTTTTTCCGTGAGGCCAAGTGACCTGCCTTGGCTAGGTGATCCAGCAAGTTTTTTGAGTCTTCTTCACAAGCTTCTGGGGTAGGGCTGCAGAGAAGGAGGTCATCCACATATTGGATGAGTACCGACCCGGCGCTCGATTGCCAGGATTTGACTGTCTCATTCAATACCATAGAGAAGGCTGCCGGGCTGTCCACATAGCCCTGCGGTAGGCGGGTCCAGGTCAGTTGCCCCCTCCCCCCCCAAGAAAAAGCAAACATGGGCTGGGCCAGTGGATCCACAGGGATGCTAAAGAAAGCGTTAGCTAAGTCAATTACTGTGTAGGCCACTGAGTTTGCCGGTATGCAAGAAAAAATAAAGGCAATGTCTGAGACCAGAGGGGGGAGGGGAACCATCATTTTGTTGACTGCCCTGAGGTCCTGTACCAAGCGCCATTCCCCGCTTGCCTTTCTCACTGGGTATATGGGGGTGTTCCATGAGCTGATGACGGGTGTCAGGATGCCCATGGCTACATACCTATTGATGAGGGGTGTAATCCCCTCAATTTTGTCAGAATGTAGTGCATATTGTTTTTGAAAAACAGGTACTGAGTCTGGGCGCATTTGGGGGGTGTAAGGGGTACATGGGATGAAACCTACACTCGCGTTATTCTCTGCCCAAATAGCATGGGTTTCCAGGGAGGCAGGTAAGAGTACAAAATACCCTTTTTTGGATTGTCTCTTTGGGCCTTGTAAGTCGCAGAGTGCGGAGCTGGCAGTTACTGCTACCTGTGGATCAAATTTGATCACCACTCCCAGTTTGGACATTAAGTCCCTTCCCATCAGGGAGACTGGGCATTGGGGCAGGATGGCAAACTGTTGTTGGCAAAGTAGCACCCCCTCCGGGGTGGTTACTGATAAGGGTGGGGTGATAGGGTGGGTAACAGGAGTCCCATTAATACCTATGGAGCTTCCCTCAGAACATTGTGGCGTGTCAAAGGTCACATCATTGATGGAGCTAGAGGTGGCACCAGTGTCAATGAGAAAATAAATGCGTTTTCCATCTACACCCAGGATCACCTGGGGTAGGCTCCTCCAGGACACATTGTAACATACCAGGCTGAGGGAAGGGACATACTCCAGGCAGCCCTATGTCCTGCTTGAGGGTTGGGTGGCAGGCCATTGCATGGGAATAGGGGCTGGTGGGGGTGGTGGAACACGAAGGGCGGCATTGTTAGGTGGAGGGGGTCCTTGGGGTCCTTGATAGGGCTGGTGATATCTGGGGCCTGACACTGGTCCTTGGTAAGTTGGGGGACGTTGATGTTGTGGAGTTGAAGGAAAGGCGTTAGGGTAACGCCTTCGTCCACTTCCTTTCCCCCGAGGTCCCGTTTGGTCCCTACGGTAGGGACAATTGGACTTCCAATGTCCCATTTGACCACAGTGGAAACAACCCTGGTCTGGTGGTTGGCGGGCATATTCTGGTCTTCGAGTGGGGGCATATGGTTGGAGTGCCATTAAAGGGGTTGGGGGTTCAAATGTGTTATAAAATAACCCCCCTTTTTGTTCAAAAACCCCGGAAGTTTCCCTGGAGCGGGTGTCTGACATGAAATCCTCCGGGGGTTGGGTAGCCCATTTGGGGTTAATTAATTTTAGCAGCTGTACTACTTTTGGCTCCCCTCCGGCCATTACAGTAGTGGTAAAAAGGGACCCATCCGCCCCATCTACCGCTTTCCAGAGGTTGTATACTCGGGTGCAAAAATCATAGAATTTTTCCTTCGGGGCTTGTTTTGTTTGGACCAGATCTTGCAGAGCTGTGACCCCTTTGTAAAGGGTGCTCCAATGTTGTCCTAGGGTTTTCCAGAAAACTGGCCAGCCCCCTTTTCCCTGGACATGGGCATTAAACAGGTCTTTTACCTTTGGGGGGTCGGGGCAGTCGGGGTCTAGAATATGTATTATACTCTCAAGATCAATCGGGTCCAGATTTGACCCGGCGCACTGGCGCAACAGGAAAGTGGCAGCTTCCCTAGGATGTTTTCTGGGGGATGGACAGAGTTCTTTGAGTTTTGTCAGTGTGCCTAGGGGCAGGGGTAGGTGAATTTCTGTGTTACCAATGGTCATAAGGGGGGCCTTAATATCGGGGGTGTCCTCATCATCCTCGTCAGTAACTACGGGAGTGGCCATAGGTGAGATAATGGGTCCTGGTACTGGTATGGGTACGGGTAGTGGTTTCTCGATAGCCAACTTGATCTTGACCTTACTCCTGGTGACCACTCCCATCTTAGAGAGTTTTTCCATGGCCTGATTGTCTTCGGGACTCAGGACTATAGCCTCTCCCTCAGTGGGATCACTGCTTTGGGAGTTTCCCGGGCTCTGGTCCGGGTCTCCCTCTGTTTCTCGTTTTGTTTGTGCTAGGGCGGCTCGGGCTTCCCTCAAAATTCTATGTCCCCGTTCTATTTTAGCTCTGGCTGTCTCTACTTCAAGGGCAAACCGTTCCTTCTCTTCCCTAAAGTCTTTTTGCTCAGGAGTCTCCCTCGCCCTCTCGTCAGCTTCCACTTGGTCCTGGTACTCCTGACCCTCCCTGTCTCTTTTTGGCTTGGGATTCCCTGTCCCATAGTTGTCTTTGGTGCGGGGTGGAGGCGTTGTACAGTGCAGCGGATATGGCAGCCATGTCTACCCCAAGGCTGGGGTAGATGGCCAAGGCCTGGGCAACCTCGCCCTCGTCAGTTTTGACAAGGACATAAGGAGGGGGTATTTCTGGGGCATTCAGGGGTGTAGTTATAGGGGCCGAGGGTATTGGTTTTCCTTCTGTGAGGGCATGATTTTTGGCATGCTTTTTTTTATAAATTTTTAGAGGGGCTTCCCATATCTTGCAAGATTTTTTCATGTAATCTACATCCCACTTCCCGGGGGGGGTATGAGTGCTTATGTAACTGACAAATCTTTTTTACTACATGCCAATCTTCTGTGTTGCAGGGGCCCGCGGGACCTATATCATGGATCCCTAATTGCTGGCACCTTTCCCTAACCTGACTCCAAAATGGTTCTACATAGGGACCGGGCACTATAGTCTGCACATACTGATAGGGAGTAGGTTGTTCATAAGGGGTCCCGTCTTTGCCTACAATATTCCCCATTATGGGGGGGTGTTGGGAGATGCTTGGTAAGGGGGCAGAGGTGATAGCAGCCAGTGGCACGAATCACCTGTTGTTGAACTTCTTCCAGGGAAGATTCAGCAAGGAGGTGGGATTCACTGACTGGGCTATGCAGGTTTATTCTGACTAGCGGGACAACGGGAGAAGTTTCGTCCTGGGGGTACACGGGGCGTTCTCCTAGTCTAGTGGAATATCCCCCTGGGCGAGTGGCTATCAATATCAGGATATCAATTTGTTTAAGAAACAATAAACCAACAGTACAGTGAGGGCAAGGGTTAACAATTTCACAGCAATCTGGATCACAAGGTAAAGACATTGAAAGAACAGCAAAATACAAAAAACCAATTGAAAGGGCAAGTTTGAAATACTTACGTAACCTGGAAAGAAAAACATGAACAACTAAATCACATACAATCGTTTCACATGACCAGATAAAATAAAAAATATGAACAACTAAATCACATACAATCGTTTTACATGACTAGATAAAATGTGCACTGTGTTTGATTTGATCAAATTACCCTTCGGGCGTCCCTTGAACATCCGACCTTATTTGGGGAGGGCGCAATCTATTGCTTCCCTTCCCTGTAATGTTTCTCTTTAATCTATTTTACTTAATAGTTTTAAGTCAGGCCAACCTAGCCGGACTCTCCTTTAATCTATTTTACCTAATAGTTTTAAGTCAGGCCAACCTAGCCGGACTCTCTTTTCAGGTACGAGCCCTCTACTTCTCCCGATGGGCCAGCCTAGCCCACCGCGGAGGCACAGCAGCAATACAGGTCCCGCACGTGGCGGTCACCGCGGCAGTATGAGTGACACCAAAAGATCCTCACCAATAAGGTAAATAAATCAGTAGTCACTCACCTGCCGAATCGATGACCCCACTTCCTGGTACCAGCTGTAAAGGTAGGTCCTTGCTCTGTTAGGTGCTCGATTTCCCTCTTCCTATCTCGCCTAGGCCGTGGTCTGGATAAACTTGGGAGTCCCATTCACCGGTGAGATAATCAAGGCACATACACGAGATGTACGTGAATAATGATTACGATTTAATGTTTTGAATACAACAGGTTATATGCTGAAACAGTTGGGGTGGCGCCCTGTGGAGTAGCCAATCAGGGATCCGCTCGTAGCTATACACCAAACTTTTCCTAATAACAGGTTTATTGACAGAACAAGCAAAATAAGCAGAAATTGTCTTCACGGCAAAGCACGTCATTAACCTTCACACAAGATAAGAATAAGACTACGATATTCAACAACATTGTGCTAATAGTCTGTGGTCCAGACGTTCTAGGTCACAGACGCAGTTAAGAGAATATAAGATAGTTGCATATCTTGGCTTTCTCTGTACAAACTCTCGCGGCCAAGGGCATTCTAAGAAAACAGCATATTTTCCAAATAGCAAGCATCTATGTCTTAGTAGTTAGAATTCTAGCTTGGTCATACAAAGTTTAAAATGGATGACAGTATAACAAAATGGAGACTTGTTAATTCTTATACTTCTTTCTATGTTGAAATAAAATTATTTTTTTATATATTTTTACCAAATTAATTGGTGTCACAGTCTATGCCTAAAAAGTCCCGCCTTTTTTGGGGGAAAACTTCTATAGAAGTTCAATCTGCAATCCATTTTTGTGGACGAACCCTCTCTGTGGGAACGTTCATGCAAGAATTGGTTCCTGGTGTTCCTGAGCAGGTGGGAGGGGGGCGGTCGCCGGGTGACCTTCGGAGGTCCCATGGGTACCTCCCCGCCTATGTCCCAACCGCCCTGAAGGTACTAAGGCGGTGGAGGATAATGGCCTTAGAGGTAGGCTCCCTGGGCCGGCGTGAGCTGTACCAGAGGGTCATGGCCTCGGACGTTTTGAGACCACTGGCCTTGAGGGACTGTCCAGACAGGGTTCTCAGGGAGGGACTAGCCCTCCTGAATTCCAAGAGAATTCCTGCCAAGTTCTGGGATCTCGCATGGAGGGCGTTCCATGGACGACTCTATGTGAGATCGAACTTGAAGTACCGGAGCCTAGAGGACAGAGGCTGTCCTCGCCCTGAGTGTGGTGGGGTGCTAGAGACCATGGACCACTTTTTGGTCGAGTGGCCCTTCAACTTGGGGGTTCTGGGGGAGGTTGGAGATGCCATCGGCTATCCCCGTATCCAGGCCCTTGCCTATCCTGAGAGGGTGTACGGTGACTTCAGAGCCCGGAGGGGTTTTGTGTTATCATCACTGTATTTAGTTAGTGTCATATGCCTTTACTACACTTGGCACGCTCGGTGTTTAGTGTCCACTAGGGGCAAGTTCCTGCCCATGCATGAGGTGGCGGGTGATATTGTTCAGGAATTGGGTATGTAATAAAATGCACATAGTTAGAATAATGTTGGAAATTGTTTGGATAAGCTTCTGTTTTTCTTATAAGTAGTCCAGATGATCATGGGGTTAGGGGTCGTCCGATATGGGCCCTCTTTTTCCCTTTTTTTTTAGATGGACTTTACCTTCACTAGGAGGGGGCAGTTTGGATAGATTCTGTCTGTCTAAAAATATTTGTACGAGTTGTTCTCTTGTTCTTTTTTGCTCAAGTATGAGTCTTTTTTAAGTTCTTGATTATGTAAATCGGTAGTAGTTTTATTTTAATAAAAATCTCCACCTATATAGCTAACTATCTTGCTCTTTTTAAAAAGAGCTTGCAGTCAGTTGTAGGAGATTGTGCGTGCTGTCTGCATGCCCTGACCACAGTATACACCGTTATATCCAGCTACATAGCTAGCTATATTGCTCTTTTTAAATAGAGCTTGCAGTCAGTTGTAGGAGATTGTGCGTGCTGTCTGCGTGCCCTGACCGCAGTATACACCGCTATATCCACCTACATAGCTAGCTATCTTGCTCTTTTTAAATAGAGCTTGCAGTCAGTTGTAGGAGATTGTGCGTGCTGTCTGCGTGCCCTGACCGCAGTATACACCGTTATATCCACCTATATAGCTAGCTATATTGCTCTTTTTTAATAGAGCTTGCAGTCAGTTGTAGGAGATTGTGTGTGCTGTCTGCGTGCCCTGAACGCAGTATACACCACTATATCCACCTACATAGCTAGCTATCTTGCTCTTTTTAAATATAGCTTGCAGTCAGTTGTAGGAGATTGTGCGTGCTGTCTGCGTGCCCTGACCTCAGTATACACCGTTATATCCACCTATATAGCTAGCTATATTTCTCTTTTTTAATAGAGCTTGCAGTCAGTTGCAGGAGATTGTGCGTGCTGTCTGCGTGCCCTGACCGCAGTATACACCGCTATATCCACCTATATAGCTAACTATCTTGCTCTTTTTAAAAAAGAGCTTGCAGTCAGTTGTAGGAGATTGTGCGTCCTGTCTGCATGCCCTGACCACAGTATACACCGTTATATCCAGCTACATAGCTAGCTATATTGCTCCTTTTAAATAGAGCTTGCAGTCAGTGGTAGGAGCTTGTGTGTGCTGTTTGCGTGCCCTGACCGCAGTATACACCGCTATATCCACCTATATACAGTGACTACAAGTAGTATTCAACCCCCTGCAGATTTAGCAGGTTTGATAAGATGCAAATAAGTTAGAGCCTTCAAACTTTAAACAAGAGCAGGATTTATTAACAGATGCATAAATCTTATAAACCAAAAAGTTATGTTGCTCAGTTAAATTTTAAACATAAAAGTGTGGGTCAATTATTATTCAACCCCTAGGTTTAATATTTTGTGGAATAACCCTTGTTTGCAATTACAGCTAATAATCATCTTTTATAAGACCTGATCAGGCCGGCACAGGTCTCTGGAGTTATCTTGGCCCACTCCTCCATGCAGATCTTCTCCAAGTTATCTAGGTTCTTTGGGTGTCTCATGTGGACTTTAATCTTGAGCTCCTTCCACAAGTTTTCAATTGGGTTAAGGTCAGGAGACTGACTAGGCCACTGCAACACCTTGATTTTTTCCCTCTTGAACCAGGCCTTGGTTTTCTTGGCTGTGTGCTTTGGGTCGTTGTCTTGTTGGAAGATAAAATGACGACCCATCTTAAAGGTCCTTGATGGAGAAGCGGAGGTTCTTGGCCAAAATCTCCAGGTAGGCCGTGCTATCCATCTTCCCATGGATGCGGACCAGATGGCCAGGCCCCTTGGCTGAGAAGCAGCCCCACAGCATGATGCTGCCACCACCATGCTTGACTGTAGGGATGGTATTCTTTGGGTCGTATGCAGTGCCATCCAGTCTCCAAACGTCACGTGTGTGGTTGGCACCAAAGATCTCGATCTTGGTCTCATCAGACCAGAGAACCTTGAACCAGTCTGTCTCAGAGTCCTCCAAGTGATCATGAGCAAACTGTAGACGAGCCTTGACATGACGCTTTGAAAGTAAAGGTACCTTACGGGCTCGTCTGGAACGGAGACCATTGCGGTGGAGTACGTTACTTATGGTATTGACTGAAACCAATGTCCCCACTGTCATGAGATCTTCCCGGAGCTCCTTCCTTGTTGTCCTTGGGTTAGCCTTGACTCTTCGGACAAGCCTGGCCTCGGCACGGGAGGAAACTTTCAAAGGCTGTCCAGCCCGTGGAAGGCTAACAGTAGTTCCATAAGCCTTCCACTTCCGGATGATGCTCCCAACAGTGGAGACAGGTAGGCCCAACTCCTTGGAAAGGGTTTTGTACCCCTTGCCAGCCTTGTGACCCTCCACGATCTTGTCTCTGATGGCTTTGGAATGCTCCTTTGTCTTTCCCATGTTGACCATGTATGAGTGCTGTTCACAAGTTTGGGGAGGGTCTTAAATAGTCAGAAAAGGCTGGAAAAACAGATAATTAATCCAAACATGTGAAGCTCATTGTTCTTTGTGCCTGAACTACTTCTTAATACTTTAGGGGAACCAAACAGAATTCTGTTGAATTGAGGGGTTGAATAATAATTGACCCTATGAATAAACTTTTCACTATTTAAAAAAAAATTAAACAAAGAAATAACATTCTTTTTTGCTGCAGTGCATTTCACACTTCCAGGCTGATCTACAGTCCAAATGTCACAATGCCAAGTTAATTCCGAATGTGTAAACCTGCTAAATCTGCAGGGGGTTGAATACTACTTGTAGGCACTGTAGCTAGCTATCTTGCTCTTTTTAAAAAGAACTTGTAGTCAGTTGTAGGAGATTGTGCATGCTGTCTGCGTGCCCTGACCGCAGTATACACCGTTATATCCACCTACATAGCTAGCTATATTGCTCTTTTTTAATAGAGCTTGTTGTCAGTTGTAGGAGATTGTGCGTGCTGTCTGCGTGCCCTGACCGCAGTATACACCGCTATATCCACCTATATAGCTAGCTATCTTGCTCTTTTTAAAAAGAGCTTGCAGTCAGTTGTAGGGGATTGTGCGTGCTGTCTGCGTGCCCTGACCGCAGTATACACCGTTATATCCACCTACATAGCTAGCTATATTGATCTTTTTTAATAGAGCTTGCAGTCAGTTGTAGGAGATTGTGCCTGCTGTCTGCGTGCCCTGACCGCAGTATACACCGCTATATCCACCTATATAGCTAACTATCTTGCTCTTTTTAAAAAAGAGCTTGGAGTCAGTTGTAGGAGATTGTGCGTCCTGTCTGCATGCCCTGACCACAGTATACACCGTTATATCCAGCTACATAGCTAGCTATATTGCTCCTTTTAAATAGAGCTTGCAGTCAGTGGTAGGAGCTTGTGTGTGCTGGCTGCGTGCTCTGACCTGTCCTGTGACTGTGAGAGCTTCCAGAGTGGTGGAGGAGGAGAGGGAGCTTATGGCATCGGCCAGCCCAGGTCCGGGGCACTCTTCCCGGCCTGGGCCCTCAGTTCATCCCCCTGGAGTGAAAGACCTCTCCAGGGAGGAGAGATTGTTCCTGCAGACGCAGTTTGAACTACTGGACTGGACCCGGGCCCAGCCAGGAGAGGACCAGGGGAGGATGCAGAAGCGCCGGACTAGGATTAAAGTCCTTATACAGAAGGCCACGTTGGCCTACGTGCTGAAATCCGAGAGACTAGCGGACCTGCGGAATCGCAGAGGCCGCTCAGCCAGTAGCAGAAGGGGGGAATACCGGGAGGCCATTGAAGGCCTGAAGCATGAATGCAGAGACCTATGGCGGTTGCTGGGCGGTCTCTGCGAACGTGGTGTCGGTGAGAGGGGTTTCCTCTCTGAGGTAAAGAAAGAACTCCTGAGGGCAAGCCAGGAAGGATCCCAGGCGGCCAGGAGAAAGAGCTCTTCCCAGAAAGTGTTGTCGGGATCGGAGGAGAAGCTACAAACCCCGGTGGAGGAAGCAGCCTCAATGGGTGAGGAAGACCAGCGCCCCGAGGTGGAGACCAGCCGGGTGAGCGTGGCTCCCGGAGCCGTAAGTGCGGAGGGTCCCCGGATCCCTGTTGTCTCACCTTCTCAGCCAGAGGCTGTGGAGCAGATAGATCCGGGTAGGGTACCCCATGATGCACAGGGAAGCTCCGGGGGAGAGGCAAGTCGGGTGGAACAGCATGGAAGGAAGCTGGTGGTGGTCCTTGCTAGAGGCCACCCAGAGGGACCTATGAAGACCGGCGGCCGGAGGTTGGTGGACGGTGATGCTGTGCGGGCCCCCCCAGTGGCCCCGGTCGAGCCCGCAGCATCTGGGACAGTGCGAGGGGTGCCGGCTGTAATGGCGGCCCCCGCCGCGGCCGCATGTGGTGAGGGGGAGGTGCTGGCAAGCACGGACCATGTTCGGGAAAAACATCTTGGACAAACATCCTCTGCAGACACCAGGGAGGGAGGGGGCGATGGATGTGTCACTTCCTGTTTCTGGGGGTGCGGCCGGAAGTGACCTCCGTGAACTGGAAGTACCACTTGCGGTGACCCCGGAAGTTGTGAAAAAATGTACTGAGGAGGTGGGGACACCCCGGGCCTCGGTGACAAAGTCTCCTGCTCCTCTGGGTCAGGTAGGGGCTTTGGGGGTCTCGGAGGCTCCTCTGGTGGCTACTGCCATGGGTACCCCGGAATCCTCCAGTGGAGCTTTACCGGGTGGACAGACAAGTTGGGGGGAGTCCCCTATGGGGGAACTAAGGGGGGAGTGCCCAGCCCTGGATTTCATCAAGGAGCTGGAGGGGTCCCAACAGCAGGAGCTGGATATGGCACAGGGGATGGAAGTGGGTTCCTCTCAAGCCCCCGCTGCTGTGGGGGGTGTGGCTTCGTCCCCATCTACGGTGGGAGTTGAGAACAAGTCACCTGTTGGGGGAATAGAGGGTGGGAGTGGGGGGGTGTGTGCTGCTCCGTCAGAGCCCATGGGCTCGTCTCAGTGGGGGTCTGGCCCTTCCCCCACAGTCCCGAATCCCATCTTGGGCACGCAGGAAGAGGCAAACCTCTTAGGTGCCCTGAAAGCTGGGCGCTCATTTGCCCAGGTGGCAGTTCCTCTGTTCCTCTGGGCCCCCTGTATGGCCAGTTTGGTGCCCAAAATTTCAGGCCCCCCCCTGAGGAACAGCTCCAAGGGGCACAGGCGTGGTCAAGGGGTACGGGGGGGTCCGGAGAGGCGCAGGCGGAATGTGGTGCAGCTCAGGTGGGAGGGGGCGGCCGCGTGTCCCAGTAGGGGTCAAGTAATTGACTACCTGCTGGGATTACGCTTCAAGGTTTCTGACTTGTTCGCGGTCATACATCCTGCGAACAGCAAGGAGTTCGATGTGAGCTTCGTCTCCGTGGTCTCTATGGAACTTTTCCTGACCCTGTACGAGATCGTCAGGAAGTCAGATCCGTGGAAAGGTTTCCGTGTAGTACCTCTTTCGAGGCAGGAGGAGATAAAGAACGTGACCGTCTTGGTTAGAAACGAGTCCTTTCCTCCTGAGGACATCGCAACCTGGCTGGCGCGGTATGGGCAGCTCCAGACAGGGTTGAGGAAGAATTTGGACGAGCGCGGGGTCTGGACAGGTGCTTGGTTGGTCAGGATCCGGCTCAAGCGACACAACAACACCGTGGCGCATGTACCCGGGAGTGTGTTTATAGGGAGAGACCGGATCCCGGTCTTCTACCCTGGCCAGCCCCATCGCTGTTTCAAATGTGGCAGTCCAACGCACCTTAGCGCGGACTGCACTATGCCTCGCTGCGTGAGGTGTAATGGTTTCGGCCACTCACCTGAGGGTTGCAGACTTATAGTCTGCAACCTCTGTGGGGAAATGGGGCACCCCTTCAGCCGCTGCCCCAAAGCTTTTAGGGGGTGCCAGGCTGAGGAAAGTGCTCCAGGCCCGGAGGGTGGGTGGGTCCCTAGACAAAGTGGGGGCCCCAATCCTTCTGGGTCACAGAATGAGGGCGCCCCTTTCCTCAAAGGGTCAGACCCCCCAGGCGTGTACTGCAGGGGTGGGTATGTCAGCAGGTTCCCCGGCCCCGTCCGGTTCTGTGCCCGATGGGGCGACGGTAGGAAATCCAGCAGAGGTTCAGGCTAAACCAAAAAAGCCCTCTGTTAAGAAGCATCCTCCCTCCCCTCCCCCAGTTCCCGCCCCTTCCCCTCCCTCCCCCCTTGTTTCCCCTCTCCCTGCCTCTCCTTCCCGTCCCCCGCCACCTTCCCTTTCCCCCCCTTCTTCTCCTTCCCCGTCCGCCTCAGATGTACCATGTCCGCCTCCAGATCCGGCGGCCCTTCTCATGCCTCCTCCCGCCTCCACGGAGGTGGTGGGTGGTCGGCGGGTTGACCTGGAGGGTGGTATCCCAATGGACACCTCTGAGGTGGGTAAGGGGGTGAATAAGCGCCCCAAGGAGGTGTCTAGTGGGAGGTCGGACGGCGAGAGTGGGAGAGAGCCCCCCAAGTCGGGCTGGGTTAAGAAAAAAACAAAAAAACGGAAGAGGAAGGGCCTGGGGAAGGAGGGTGGCGAGGACCCTCAGCCCAGCACCAGTCTGGGGGTGGGTGGGGGACCCTCGCTCGCCCTCTGGAACCGTTTTGGGGTCCTATCCTCCGATTCCGAGGAGGATTAACTTAGGTTTGTAATATAAAGAGGAACGTAAACTTTAATCACTAAGGATGACGGTACCCGCTCCAATACGCCTTGCGATGATTAATGTTGCAAGTGTGCGTTCTGCGGCGGCTAGGTTTTCAGCCTTTGATTTTCTCGGCCGCGTTGAAGCCGAAATTTTGTTTTTGCAAGAGACCTGGCTGGCATCTGTGGCAGAGATGCACCTAGCAAAGAGGGAGTGGAGACATGGGCCCTCCCTCTGGTCTCTTGCGGCTGAGCCCTGCAGTGGTGTTGCGGTCCTTTTTAAGACTGGTTCGGTGGCTTGTCGACGAGTGATTGAATTAGAAATCGGTAGGTGTTTGATTGTGGATGCAGTCGTGAGAGGGGAATTTCTCCGCCTCATAAATTTCTATGGTCCCCAGTAGGGATGAGCTTCGTGTTCGAGTCGAACGTACGTTCGACTCGAACATTGGCTGTTCGTGCGTTCAGCGAATTCCGAACGTTTTGGCCGTTCGCGTCAAAATTCGAGTGATGTGCGCGCGGACCACAATGCACTGCGTTGGCGCAGTGCATTGCTGTCCGATGATTGGCCAAGCATGCACTGTGACCCCGCATGCTTGGCCAATCGCAGCGCCGGCAGCGAGGAGAGCCATGATTGGCCACAGGCATCCTGCCTGTGGCCAATCATTGCTCAGACTGTGTAGTGCATGCCCCACACTATATAAGGCCGCCTTTAAGGCGGCCTCCTGTAGTGTGTTACTTTGCATCTGAAGCAGTGGGTGTTCTGTGTACCTTCAACACAGTACACACCAATCGTTTTTGGCTGATTTCCTATCTTGCTGCTGTGTAGTGGTTGTTGTCTGTGCCCTGACTGCAGTATACACCACTATATTCACCTCACCTATATAGCTAGTGATCTAGCTTTAACCACTTAACAACTGCCCATTGCCGATTAACGGCTTCAGGGCGGTTGTTTAACTCAGAGAGGCCGTTAATTAACGGCCTCCCAGAATTCTGCTCTCGCGTGCCCCGAGGTGTGCGCACTCGAGAGCATCCGTGACCGCCGGGTCCATAGGACCCGGCGCATCACGGTAAACGGCCACTCATAGCGGCCGTTTACCACGTGATTGCTCCGTCAAATGACGGAGTGATCACTTGGAAACAAACCGGCGTCATGTTATGACGCCTGTTCCTCCCTCCCCTTTCTCTACCGATCGGTACAGCGGAGGGGAAAGAGATCGGTGTCAGCAGCGATGTGGGCTGCATCTGCAGTGCCCACATCGCTGCTCACCGAATTTAACCCCTCAATTCCCTGCCAATACTCTGCAATACCAGTGCATACTCTGCAGTACCCTGCCATTACTCTGCAGTACCCCGCCATTACTCTGCAGTACCCCGCCATTACTCTGCAGTACAGTACCCCGCCATTACTCTGCCGTGCAGTACCCCGCCATTACTCTGCAGTGCAGTACCCCGCCATTACTCTGCAGTACCCCGCCATTACTCTGCAGTGCAGTACCCCGCCATTACTCTGCAGTGCAGTACCCCGCCATTACTCTGCAGTGCAGTACCCTGCCATTACTCTGCAGTGCAGTACCCTGCCATTACTCTGCAGTGCAGTACCCTGCCATTACTCTGCAGTGCAGTACCCTGCCATTACTCTGCAGTACCCTGCCATTACTCTGCAGTACCCCGCCATTACTCTGCAGTGCAGTACCCTGCCATTACTCTGCAGTACCCTGCCATTACTCTGCAGTACCCCGCCATTACTCTGCAGTGCAGTACCCCGCCATTACTCTGCAGTGCAGTACCCCGCCATTACTCTGCAGTGCAGTACCCTGCCATTACTCTGCGGTGCAGTACCCTGCCATTACTCTGCAGTGCAGTACCCTGCCATTACTCTGCAGTACCCTGCCATTACTCTGCAGTACCCCGCCATTACTCTGCAGTACCCCGCCATTACTCTGCAGTACCCCCCATTACTCTGCAGTAACCCCCATTACTCTGCAGTACCCCCCAATACTCTGCAGTACCCGCCATTACTCTGCAGTACCCCCAATACTCTGCAGTACCCTGCTATTACTCTGTAGTACCCCGCCAATACCCCGCCAATACTCTGTAATACCCTGCCATAAATTGCCATACCCAGCCATACTCAGAGATACCCAGCCATACTCGGTGATACCCTGAAGTACCCAGCCATAGACGCCCCCCACCCCTCACCGCCCTCCGGTGCTTCTACCAACTCGCCAGTACGATCAAAGCCAGAATCTTTTTTTTAATTTTTTATTTCAGGCTTCCCAGCCTAGAGGTGAGATGTGGGGTCATATTGACCCCCCCAGATTTCACTGTAAAGAGGACCTGTCACCCCATATTCCTATTACAAGGGATGTTTACATTTCTTGTAATAGGAATAAAAGTGATCAAAAATATATTTTTGGGAAAAAAAATGTCAAACTAAAATAAAGTAAAATGAACAATAAAAAAATAAAATTAAAATTAAAGCGCCCATGTCCCCATGTGCTCGCATGTGCCACACATGTGAGGTATCGCCGAGAATGTTAGAGCGAGAGCAATAATTCTAGTCCTAGACCTCCTCTGCAACTCAAAACATGTAACCAGTAAAAAAATATTTAAAGCGTCGCCTATGGGGATTTTTTAAGTAGCGACGTTTGGCGCCATTCCACGGGCATGTGCAATTTTGAAGAGTGACATGTTTGATATCTATTTACTCAGCATAACTTCATCTTTCACTTCATGCAAACATTGGGCTAACAAGTGGTTAATAATAGAGCTTGCAGTCAGTAGTGTTAGGAGATAGTGTGTGCTGTCTGCGTGCTCTGTACCCAGTACATACCGCTATAATATAGGGCAGGCCCCTACTTTCAAACATCCAACTTACAAACATCTCCTACTTGCAAACGCAAGGAGACAGCAGCAAGTGAGATGAAAAAAGATGGACGACAAAACAAATTATACAGGGGTGATAACCCTTCCCTATGTTTTCCAAAAAGCTTAAAGATATTTTTTTTGACTGGAGCTACACTTTAAAAATGTACCGGTTGAAAATGACAAACAGATTCAACTTAACACAACAAACCTACACAGTCCCTGTCTTGTTTGCACCGCCTGTATACTGCTGTTCTGAGTATATAGGGCCTGGGGGCCACACGCATTTCCTTTTTTTAATATGGGTACGGGGTTCCCCTTAATATGTGTACAAGACCCAAATAGGCTGGTAATGGGCAGGGAGGGCTACCCATGCCATGTTTCTCAATGATTTTCAACCATATTGCAGGAACCAGATATAACATTAAAACCGCAAGCAGTTTTAAATGGTGTTATTTCCGTTTAATGTCATTTTGTGCAGGGACTGTTCTAAACACGGGAAACACGTGGCACTTCACAGGCATACTATAGACACCCCCCAGGCACCATATTTAAAGGAATATTTCACTTTTTTTTTTTCACTTTAATCGTCATTAAAATCAGTGCTCCCGCCAAAACGGTAGTTTTTAAAACTTTTTTTTGCAGTGACCCATGTCCCCTGAGGCAGGAGGCAGGTCGCCAAACCCTTTTTAGCACACTATCTTGCATATTAGCCGTTAAAATTAGCACTTTCCAATTCGAACGTTCGAGTCCCATAGACTTCAATGGGGTTCTAACGTTCGTACCGAACGCGGGGGTCGTTCGCAAGTTCTGGTGCGAACCGAACCGGGGGGTGTTCGGCTCATCCCTAGTCCCCAGTCAAGGAGAGGGAGGAAGAACCTTCTTGCGCTGCTGAAACCATACCTGTTTACATCCCAGCAGATGGTCTTTGGTGGTGACTTTAACCTAGTCACCAGGTCAAAGGACCGGGCAGGCACCTCAGGCCCTCTGGGATATGATAGTATCTTTTTGAATCGCATAGTGAGGGAGGCCGGGTTGGTGGATGTGCACGTTCACCACTTCCCCAACCTCACTGGTTTCACATACTCCAGAGGTAGTAGTAAGAGTAGACTAGATAGGTTTTTTTTTGAAGGGGGACTCCTCCTTTGCGGCTCCTGTGCTGCATGCGGTCGAGTTTTCCGATCACTGTATGGTGTCGGTCACTCTGAATGTGGCGGACACCCCTCAGAAGGGTAGGGGCCTGTGGCGACTAAATGGGTCGCTACTTGAGGACCCTGAAGTCAGGTCGGCCTATGAAGACTTCTTTATGGAACAAGCTTCGCTCCTTGAGAGCGGCTGCTTTCGCCAGGAATGGTGGGAAGTAGTGAAGAAGAGGTCGGAAGGCTTCTTCCGTGAAGTCTCTGGTCGTCGGGCAGCTTCCCGGTACCAGGCCTACCAGAAGTTGCGCAGGCGGCTTGACCGCTTGGTTTCTGATGGTGGCCCTCAGGACCAGATTTCAGGTCTGAAGCTTCAGATGAAGGAGTGTCAGTATGACCGTCTCGCCTCCCTGGTTCTTGAGAGGGATTACGGGAAGTTCACCAACCCAGACCCCTACAAGAGCTGTGGTGACGCGGTGAGTGGCAAGGTCATACACGGACTAAGGGATCCCTCGGGTTCTTTGGCGAGGTCCAGGCCGGGAATCCTAGGGATCGTCAGAGCCCATTTTTCGGACCTCCAGAAGAAGAAGCCTTTGGACCTGGGAAGAGCCAAGAAATTTCTTGATGAGACTCCACTTGAGGTGGGGTCTGACCCCCTTGACTCTTTGACAGAGGAGATCTCTGTGGCCGAAGTTGAACAGGCCATAGACTCTTTGTCTCTAAAGAAGTCGCCGGGACCCGATGGGTTCACGGCGGAGTTCTACAGGACCTTTAAGGGCCTCTTGGCTCCTTGTCTGAGGGAGGTGTTCAGCGAGTGTTTGGCATCTGGCCTGCTTCCTCCCTCGATGAGAAGGTCGGCCTTGATCCTTCTGTCAAAGGGGAAAGATCCGTCCCTGGTGGAGAATTGGAGCCCTATCGCCCTTCTCTCTATGGATAGAAAGATCCTGGCGAAGATTCTGTTTGTGCGTATGTCTGCAGTCGCGGGCAAGCTACTGTCTGCTTCCCAGCACTGCACGGTTCCTGGCCGCAGCACATTTAAGTGCTGTCCTCAACGTCCGGGAGGCTGTGGAAAGGTGCAGGGCAACGGGTGATGGGCGGTATCTGTTGGCATTAGACCAGGCGAAAGCTTTTGACCGGGTGAACCATGAGTATCTCTGGCTTCTCTTGGGGAGATACGGTCTGCCTGATAAATTCATCGATTGCCTCAGAGTTTTGTACAGGGGGGCTGAAAGCTTCCCTCTTGTCAATGGTTGGGTGGGTCCTACCTTTCCGGTGGACTCTGGTGTTAGGCAGGGCTGCCCGCTGAGTCCCCTGCTCTACGACTTTGCGGTTGACCCCTTCGTAAGGAGGCTAGACTGCGGACACCTGAGGGGGGGCCAGGCGGAGCCCTGCAGTGGCCCGGATAAGGCGGTAAGGGTGGTGGCCTATGCGGACGACATCTTGATAGTAGTGGCTAGCCGAAAGGAGGCCCAGTTTGTGGAAACACAGATTGGAGATTACTCCGAGGCGTCCGGTCCGCTGGTCAACTGGACTAAGAGTGAAGTTCTCTGGTTGGGGAGGGATGGTGAGCAGTTTGCCCTCCCGGACGTCTTCCCCCCGCCCCGGCCAGAAATTTAAATTCTGGGCATCCTTTTTGGCCAGGGTGACTATCCCAAACTAAATTGGGAGCGCAGGCTGGTGAGTGCCACCCAAAGGGTTAATGCCTGGAAAGGCTGGAAGCTGTCACTGAGGGAAAGGGTGAGCCTGGTCAAAACCTATTTGCTTCCCAAATTCCTCTTTGTCAGCTACGTTTGTCTTCTGCCAAGATCGCTCTATACGCGGATCTGCGGTCTGTTCTTTCTGCTTTTGTGGGGAAACAGGCTGAATCTGATAAAGAGGGAGGTCACGTACCGACAGAGGAGGCAGGGTGGGTTGGACATGATTAATCCCACAGTTTTCTTTACCGTGGTGTTTCTTAAGTTCAACCCACAATCCATTTTTCAGGACGAACCCTCTCTGTGGGAACGCTCATGTAAGAACTGGTTTCTGGTTTTCCTGAGTGGGTGGGAGGGGGGTGGTCGCCCCGGTGATCTATGGAGATCCCATGGGTACCTCCCCACCTATGTTCCAACTGCCCTAAGGGTACTGAGGTGGTGGAGGATAACGGCCCTGGAGGTGGGCTCGTTGGGTCGGCGCGAGCTGTACCAGCGGGTCATGACCTCTGACTTTTTGAGACCACTAGCCTTAAGGGATTGTCCGGACAGGGTTCTCAGGGAGGGATTAGCCCTTGTGAATTCTAAGAGAATTCCGGCCAAGTTCTGGGATCTTGCATGGAGGGCGTTCCATGGACGGCTCTATGTGAGGTCAAACTTAAAGTACCGGAGTCTTGAGGACTTGTGTGGAGGGCACTGGAGACCATGGACCACTTTTTGGTTGCGTGCCCTTTCAACTTGGAGGTTCTGGGGGAGGTTGGGGATGCCATTGGCTATCCCCGTCTCCGGGCCCTTACCTATTCTGAGAAGGTGTACGGCGACTTCAGGTTCCGGAGGGGTCATGAGTTATCGTCACTGTTTTTAGTTAGTACAGTTTGCCTTTATTACACCTGGCACACGCGGTGCTTAGTGTCCACTAGGGGCAAGTTCCTGCCCGTGCATGAGGTGGCGGGTGATATCTTTTGGGAATTGGTGAAGGTGAGGTATCTTGAAGGAGAAAGAACGGGCAGGGAAAGGTGTGCCAGATTGTGGAGAGGCTTTTCTTTCCGGCCACCTTGATGATCCTCCCCCTTCTTTTTCCCTAGGTGGTGGGTCTGTCTGTCCTGTCCCTCACGTTTAGTTTTTTGGGCAATCTAATTTAAAAGCATGGTAGGCACTGATGGTTTCGTTACGTTCCTGTCTATAAAGGGTGTGTAGTGTATATAGATAGGTTGGTATTGTAGATAAACTGTTCTAATCCGAGTGACTTTTCTTTTAAGCTGGTGAAGAAAGCATGTTTTCTTTTCTATTTTATTAAGTCTGTTTAAGTTGGTTTTCCTTTCTTCTTTTCAAGAATGAGTATTTATGTCTTTGTTTTGTAAATACAACTGGCAGCAGTTTTTTTTAAATAAAAACCTCCACCTATATAGCTAGCTATATTGCTCTTTTTTATTAGAGCTTGCAGTCAGTTGTAGGAGATTGTGCGTGCTGTCTGCATGCCCTGACCGCAGTATACACCGATATATCCACCGCTATATCCACCTATATAGCTAGCTATCTTGCTCTTTTTAAAAAGAGCTTGCAGTCAGTTGTAGGAGATTGTGCGTGCTGTCTGCGTGCCCTCACACCAGTATACACCATTATATCCACCTACATAGCTAGCTATATTGCTCTTTTTTAATAGAGCTTGCAGTCAGTTTTAGGAGATTGTGCGTGCTGTCTGCGTGCCCTGAATGCAGTATACACCGCTATATCCACCTACATAGCTAGCTATCTTGCTCTTTTTAAATAGAGCTTGCAGTCAGTTGTAGGAGATTGTGCATGCTGTCTGTGTGCCCTGACCGCAGGATACACCGCTATATCCACCTACATAGCTAGCTATCTTGCTCATTTTAAATAGAGCTTGCAGTCAGTTGTAGGAGATTGTGCGTGCTGTCTGCGTGCCCTGACCGCAGTATACACCGTTATATCCACCTACATAGCTAGCTATCTTGCTCTTTTTAAATAGAGCTTTCAGTCAGCTGTAGGAGCTTGTGTGTGCTGGCTGCGTGCTCTGACCTGTGAGAGCTTCCAGAGTGGTGGAGGAGGATAGGGAGCTGATGGCCTCAGTCAGCCCAGGCCAGGTGGCTGTTTCTCAGGCTGAGGAAAGGCGTGGTGCCCTAAAACTCCAGGAGTTCGTTAAGGAGGAGAGGCTGTACTTAGAAAACCAGCTTGACTTGGTTGACTGGTCTCTGAGACAGCCAGGTGAAGACATGGAGAAATCTGCGGAGAGGAAAAGAAAAGCCAAGAGCTTAATAGTAAAGGCTTCTCGCTGTTACTGCGAAAAAATGAAAGTTTTGGCCAAGCTGAGGAATAGACGCGACAGATCAGGTATCAGGAAGAGATCAGAATTTAAACCTGCCATAGATGGACTGAAAAAGCAGTGTAATATGCTTGGTGAGCTTTTATCAAATCTAATTGAAAGTTCCTCAAGCGAAAAGGACTTTCTGTTGAGTATAGAAAAAGTTATGAAAGTGGCGTGTGATGAGGGCTCTCAAGCAGTAAGACGCCGCAAGCAGCGTTTAACCCCAACTACAGTGCCAGAAGGAGAGATGGAGGGTCCCTCTATGGAGGACACCCATGGAGAAGCAGAAGTGGAGGAAAAAAGGCCGGTAACTCCAATATTGGTGGAGGCTCCAGCTGTTGCTGCAACCCCGGCCAGGAAAGAGACATCCCCGGTAAATGGGAGTGTGGAGGAGAGCGGTAATGGGAGAAGAAACCCCAAGGCAAAGAATGCTGTTCCCGATGGTACTGCGGAGGGGCCAGGTAAGCCTAAGGGGAGCAAGCCTGTGTGTGTGGCTGTGACCCCAGGTGGCGGTTTGGGTCCCGGTGATGCAGGAGGGAGACAATATCAGAAGGATAGCAAGGAGAAGAAAGACTTTAAGGAAAAATGTGAGAAGATTCCTGTGGTACAGCTAGCAAGACTGGTAGAAGATAAAGAAAAACCGGACTTACCAAAACAGTCCCCAATGATCCCGGCCGGCGATTGCAAGCAAGGCACGCCATCAGCTGAGTTGTCGGCTGCCGCTGCTGCAATCCGGACCCAGGGTAAGGGGAAGGGGGTTAAAACGTGTGGAGGGAGTGAGAAGAGCAAAGACAGCTTGGCCGGCACTGTGGTTGGTGGTGCAGTGAAGGCTAGCAGCAAAGCTCCGGGTGACTTGGTAATGGCGGCCGCCGACAATAGAACGCTGTCTTCCCGCGGGAGGGAGGGCGGTACTGTTGGGCGGGGAGCCAATAGGAGTGCAATGAGAGCGGGCGATGCACTTCCGGTAAGCGGATCTGTTCCTGGCGGGGATGGTTCGAGGCCGGGAGTGAAGATCGCGGAAGCGGAGGTTGACCGCGGGAGGCCCCTTCGGTCAGTGACACCTGGGACTTCCGGTATTCCATCTTGTCAGGAGAATGCCGGCGGGACCGATATGGAAATATCTAATGGTCTGGAACCAGGTCAGGTTTCTGCTTGGGGAGATTGTCCCATGGGGGAGCTAGGAGATGACAGCCCTGCTATGGATTATATTCGAGGTTTAGAAGGGTCCCAACGGGAGCAGGGACAGGTGCCAGTGGATTCTTGTGGGGCCTATACAGAGGTGGCCTGGCAGGAGAATTGGAACGCCCTCTTCTATAGTTCAGAGGAGGAGGCCCCTCCAATGGAACAGTCTAGTAGGGGGGGGGGGAAGAGTAGGTGTCCCCAAGCTGAGAGGGTTGCTGTGTTGCCCCTGGTTGCTCCACCTGTCCCAGCAATAGAGGCTCCTCTTCCTGAACCTGTTTTGAGGGGTACACCGGAAGTGAGGCTGCTAACAGCCTTAGGGGAAAGACGTTCCTACGCAAATGTGGCAGGGTCAAATGTTGCGCTGGACCACCTGTACCATCAGTTCGGGGCTGGTAATTTTCGGGTGCCCCCGGCTGGTCAGTCCTCCGGGGCAAATTCATGGTCTAGGGGGACGGGTGGTCCTGAACGCAAACGTAGGAACGTTGTACAGTTAAGGTGGGAGGGGAGTGGCCAATGTCCTACAAGGGGTCAGGTTGTGGACATGATCCTATCATTGGGGATCAAGGTTGGGGAAATTTTTGCAGTAATCCACCCATCGGGTTCCCCTGATTTTGACATAAGCTTCATGAATGTGGTAATCATGGAGCTTTTTATTACTTCATTTGGTCTAATCAGGGGGACGGATCCGTGGAAAGGGTTCCGTATAATTCCTTTGAGTAGACAAGAGGACATCAAGAACATAACAATCTTAGTTAGAAATGAGAGTCTGCCCCCAGAGGACATTGCAACTTGGTTAGGAAGACATGGCCAATTGCAGTGTCCTCTAAATAAATGCCTGGATGAACGAGGGGTGTGGACTGGGGCATGGAACACTAGGATTAAGTTAAAAAGGGCCGGCAACACGGTTGCACATGTCCCAGGTAGTGCTTTCCTGGGAAGGGATAGGATCCTGGTGTTCTATCCAGGCCAACCCCGTCATTGTTTTAGATGTGGGTGCCCAACCCACTTGAGTGCAGACTGCACGGTGGTGCGCTGCATCAAGTGCAACAAATTTGGACACTCAGGGGAGTCTTGTGGCCTGATCTGCTGCAACCTCTGTGGTCAAATGGGGCATCCATTTAGTAGATGCCCCAGGGCGTACAGGGGAGAAGCAGCAGCGGGCAGTAGATCGGGTGGTAATGCTTCTCCACCTCCAGCTGGGCGGAGATCTGGAGGGGAGGGGCAGAGTAACGTGTCTGGGCAGGGGGGGGCAGGAGGAACCCCGGACTCAGAAGGAACCTAAGGTGCCCCAGAAAGAGAAGGGGGTTCGGTCTACGAATGTAGCCCGGGCTCCTGACAGTATAGTTCAAGCTTCTCTAAGTAAGGTTGGGTCCGTGATGCCTTCTGAGTCTCTCCCTTCCGGGGGAGTGATGCAGGGATCTTGTCCCCCAGTTCCTGGTCCCTCTCCCCTTCCTCGGAGGCAGCAATCTGGTGGTCGCTTAGCTGCCACCTCCTCGTCTGATTCCTCAGCAGGTGAGAGCCAGACCGGGGAGGAGGAGATGGAGGTGTCAGTAAAGGGCGCTCAGAAGCGTCCTAAAGAGTTATCAGATGAGGAAGTTGAGGTAACCTGGGTAACGGTCAAGAAGAAGCATAGTAAAAAGAAGAAGAAAAGGGTCCCACTACCTGAGGTGGAGTCTAGGTCCTCACCAGGGCCTAGCAACAGGGGTGAAGCTCATCTTCTAGATTTTTCCTCTGGGGATGAGTGTGTTGAAGATATGTAAATATAATTGTACAGTTCCACGGATGTTGTGATTCCAAGTGATATGATTATGTTATGAGTGGAATGTAACTGATGTTGTTTTTGTAAAGTTTTGATTTCTTGTATGTTTTGGTAGCAGAAAATCATTAAAAAAATATCCACCTATATAGCTAGCTATATTGCTCTTTTTTAAAAGAGCTTGCAGTCAGTTGTAGAAGATTGTGCTTGCTGTCTGCATGCCTTGACCGCAGTATACACCGTTATATCCACCTATAAAGCTAGCTATCTTGCTCTTTTTAAGAAGAACTTGCAGTCAGTTGTAAGAGATTGTGCGTGCTGTCTGCGTGCCCTGACCGCAGAATACACCGCTATATCCACCTACATAGCTAGCTATCTTGCTCTTTTTAAATAGAGCTTGCAGTCAGTTGTAGGAGATTGTGCATGCTGTCTGCGTGCCCTGACCGCAGTATACACCGCTAGATCCACCTATATAGCTAGCTATATTGCTCTTTTTTAATAGAACTTGCACTCAGTTGTAGGAGATTGTGCGTGCTGTCTGCATGCCCTGACCGCAGTATACACCGCTATATCCACCGCTATATCAACCTATATAGCTAGTTATCTTGCTCTGTTTAAGAAGAGCTTGCAGTCAGTTGTAGGAGATTGTGCATGCTGTCTGTGTGCCCTGACCTCAGTATACACCGTTATATCCACCTATATAGCTAGCTATATTGCTCTTTTTTAATAGAGCTTGCAGTCAGTTGTAGGAGATTGTGCGTGCTGTCTGCATGCCCTGACCGCAATATACACCGCTATATCCACCTACATAGCTAGCTATCTTGCTCTTTTTAAATAGAGCTTGCAGTCAGTTGTAGGAGATTGTGCGTGCTGTCTGCATGCCCTGACCGCAGTATACACCGTTATATCCACCTACATAGCTAGCTATCTTGCTCTTTTTAAATAGAGCTTTCAGTCAGCTGTTGGAGCTTGTGTGTGCTGGCTGCATGCTCTGATCTCTGAGGACTTCTAGAGTGGTGGAGGAGGAGAGGGAGCTGATGGCTTCAGTCAGCCCAGGCCAGGTGGCTGTTTCTCAGCCTGAGGAAAGGCGTGGTGCCCTAAAGCTCCAGAAGTTCGTTAAGGAGGAGAGGCTGTACTTAGAAAACCAGCTTGACTTGGTTGACTGGTCTCTGAGACAGCCAGGAGAAGACGTGGAGAAATCTGCGGAGAGGAAAAGGAAAGCCAAGAGCTTAATGGTAAAGGCTTCTCGCTGTTACTGCGAAAAAAATAAAACTTTGGCCGAGCTGAGGAATAGACGCGACAGATCGGGTGTCGGAAAGAGACCAGATTTTAAAGTTGCCATTGACGGGCTGAAAAAGCAGTGTAACATGCTTAGTGGGCTTTTGTCAAACCTAATTGAAAGTGCTTCAAGCGAGAAAGACTTTTTATTGGGCATAGATAAGGTCATGAGAGTGGCGTGTGAGGAAGGCTCTCAAGCAGGAAGACGCCGCAAGCAGCGTTTAACCATAGCCGCAACGCCTGAAGGAGAGATGGGAGATCCCTCTATGGAGGACACCCGTGGAGAGGCAGATGTAGATGGAGGGTCCAAGGCGGTAAGGCGCCATAAACAACGTCTATCGCAGACAGTAGAGCCCATGATAGAGGTGGCGGACCTTTCAGAAGATGAGATGTCAGCAGAAGAGGAAAAGGAACCGAATGTTTTGACTTCAAAAGAGACAGCTGTGGAGAGAAATGGTATGAACTCTAAACCCACGACCACTGGTTCAGGTAACACCGCGGAGGGTCCCAGCAAACCTGGGGGTACTCAGCCTGCAAGCAAGGCTGTGATCCCAGTGGTAGCGGTGAACTCCGGTGATGCGGTTGTGAGCCAGGGTCAGAGGGTGAAACAAATCCCGGATGGCGTGATGGACTCTAAACCTATGACCATGAGCTCAGGTAATACTGTCGAGGGTCTTGGTAAACCTGGGGGTTCTCAGCCTGCAAGCAGGGCTGTGATCCCGGTGGTAATGGTAGACTCCGGTGAAGCAGTACCGAGCCAGGGTCTGAGGGTGAAGCAAAACTTGGTAGTACAGCTTAAGAGACTAGAGGAAGATAAAAAGACAATGAACTTACCTTGTCAACCCCTGGTGAACCCAGCCGGTGTTTGCGGGCAGGGCACGCCATCAGTGGCTTTGACGGATGCCGCTGCTGCAAGCCGGTCCCAGGGCAAGGGGAAAGGACTCAAGGGTGAGGGTGGGAAAAAAGTTCAAGCCAGCATGGCCGTTGCTGTAGGGAATACAGTAACGGCCAGCAGTAAAGTAATGGCGGCACAGCCTAGTGAGACGCCGTCTTCCCGCGTTGGGAGAGGAGGTGGTGACAAACAGGAAGTAAAAGAATGTTTGGCGGGAAAGACTGGCGCAGTTTCTATGGGTGGGAAAGCTGTGGTCGTGCCGGAAGTGACGCGCTGCCTGGAAACGGAAGTTGATCGCATGGAGCATTTCCGGTCGGTGACTTCCGGCGAAACGGCCCAGCGGGAGGAAGTGGGTGGAGTCAGTGATGCCTGTATGGAAGAGCCTGATAGTTTTCAACCTGGCCAGGTGTCAGCATGGGGTGATTGTCCCATGGGTGATCTAGGGGACAACAGTCCGGCAATGGCTTATATCAAACATCTGGAGGAGTCCCAGCAGAACAATAAGGGACAGGTTGAGGTGGATTCCTGTGGGGCACATATGGAGGTGGGTGAGTCGGACAGCCTGGATGCTCTCCTATGTGACCAGCCATTGAATGACTTGGAGGTGAGCTCTCCAGTAGTCCGGCAAGAGAATATGGAGGTAGAAGGTGATAGGCAAACTGAGGAGGTTGGTGCTGCTCATTCAGGTCCTGTGGAGGGGGTGTCCTCCCCCAGGCCTGTTTTAAGGGGTTCACCGTAGGTCAGGCTCCTAAATGCGCTAGGGGAGAAGCGCTCTTATGCGAACGTGGCTGGTTCAAATGTGTCTCTGGACCACCTGTACAATCAGTTTGGTGCCGGTAATTTTCGTGTCCCCCCGACTGACCAATTCTCAGGGGCCAATTCGTGGTCTCGGGGTACAGGTGGTCCAGAGCGCAAGCGCCGTAATGTGGTGCAACTGAGATGGGAGGGGGAGGGTCAATGCCCCAGTAGAGGTCAGGTAGTTGACATGGTTTTGTCATTAGGCATCAAGGTCAGCGAGATCTTTGCGGTCATTCACCCCGCAGGATCTCCTGATTTTGATCTAAGCTTTACCAATGTTGTGATTATGGAAATTTTCATCACTTCCTTTGGCTTGATTAGGGGGTCGGATCCCTGGAAAGGCTTCAGGATCATCCCTCTGAGTCGGCAGGAGGATGTGAAGAGTCTAACAATTTTGGTGAGGAACGAAAGTTTGCCGGCAGAGGACATTGCAACATTGCTAAGTAGGCATGGTCAACTGCAGTGTCCCCTGAGCAAAAGTTTAGATGAGCGAGGGGTTTGGACTGGGGCATGGAACACCAGGATTCGGTTGCGGAGAGCTGGGAATACGGTGGCGCATGTTCCCGGTAGTGCGTTTATTGGAAGGGACCGAATCCTGGTGTTCTATCCAGGACAACCCAGGCGGTGCTTTAAATGTGGATGTCCGACCCATCTAAGTGCGGATTGTACAGTAGTGAGATGCATAAGGTGCAACAAGTTTGGTCACTCTGGTGAAGCTTGCGGCCTGATTTGTTGTAACCTGTGTGGACAAATGGGTCACCCCTTTAGTAGGTGTCCTAAGGCCTATAGGGGTGATGGCCCGTCTGGTGGTCAATCCAGAGGGGAAGCCCCCCCCCCAGGCCCGGAAGGGGAAATGTGGGTGAAAGACAGAATGTGGCCGAGGGGGCACGGAGAGAACCTTCAGGGGCAGCTAAAACCCCTCTTGTTGAGGAGACCCCTGGTACTGCTGATGTGCCTGGAGGTGGGGGGTCATCCGAATTGAATGTACCAATGGAAGGTGTAGCTTGTCCTGAGGTTGCCTCTACAGCGAAGGTTTCTGGGGACAAAAGTATCTCTCCTGCTCCTCCTCTTGCTGGGAGTACCCCAAGTGGCAAAGTGGTGGCCCGTCGGGGACGGAGTCCGGCATAGGGGAGGGGAGGAAGGGTTTTGAGAAGGGGGTCGATACGTCAGAAGCCGGAACCGGTAAGGAGCTCCTCCCGGAGTAGGAGCCCCCTTAGATCTCCTGGCCCGGCTTCTCTCTCTCCGTGTCGTCTTCCAGGTAAAGGGGTTGAATCCTCAGATTCGTCAGTATCGGGGGATGAGCAGGGGAATAGTAAGGTGATGGAAATGTAGGTTGGTGCAGCTCAGGATAAAGAAAGAAGGGAAGGTTTGGGTGAGGAAAAAGGTCCTATACCTGGTTGTAGTAGTAAAATTATTGGTAAGAAAAAGAAGGAGCGTAGTGACTGGGATAAGGTCTTTGACAGTATGTTTGATGACCAAGTACGAGATCTTATTTTGTCTCCGTTATGTAAGCAAAGTGGCGCTAAGTAATTAAGTTCTAGTTAATGTTAAATTACTTTTGTTATGTAACCTTGTAAAGTTTGTTATGTCATAAGTTATGTTTGGTAGCAGTCAAATTTAATAAAAACATCCACCTATATAGCTAGCTATATTTCTCTTTTTTAATAAAGCTTGCAGTCAGTTGTAGGAGATTGTGCGTGCTGTCTGCGTGCCCTGACCGCAGTATACACCGCTATATCCACCTATATAGCTAGCTATCTTGCTCTTTTTAAATAGAGCTTGCAGTCAGTTGTAGGAGATTGAGCGTGCTGTCTGCGTGCCCTGACCTCAGTATTCCCCCGTTATATCCACCTATATAGCTAGCTATATTGCTCTTTTTTAATAGAGCTTGCAGTCAGTTGTAGGAGATTGTGCGTGCTGTCTGCGTGCCCTGACCGCAGTATACACCGATATATCCACCGCTATATCCACCTATATAGCTAGCTATCTTGCTCTTTTTAAAAAGAGCTTGCAGTCAGTTGTAGGAGATTGTGCGTGCTGTCTGCATGCCCTTACCGCAGTATACACCTTTATATCCACCTACATATCTAGCTATATTGCTCTTTTTTAATAGAGCTTGAAGTCAGTTGTAGGAGATTGTGCGTGCTGTCTGCGTGCCCTGACCGCAGTATACACCGCTATATCCACCTACATAGCTAGCTATATTGCTCTTTTTTAATAGAGCTTGCAGTCAGTTGTAGGAGATTGTGCGTGCTGTCTGCGTGCCCTGACCGCAGTATACACCGCTATATCCACCTACATAGCTAGCTATATTGCTCTTTTTTAATAGAGCTTGCAGTCAGTTGTAGGAGCTTGTGCGTGCTGGCTGCGTGCTCTAATCTCTGAGGACTTCCAGAGTGGTGGAGGAAGAGAGGGAGCTGATGACTTCAGTAAGCCCAGGCCAGGTGCCTGTTTCTCAGCCTAATGAAGGACGTGGAGCCCCTAAGCTCCTGGAGCTCGTCAAGGAGGAGAGGTTGTTTTTGGAGAACCAGCTGGATCTTGCAGATTGGTCTCTGAGACAGCCAGGAGAGGATGCGGAGAAATCTGCAGACAGAAGGAAGAAAGCTAAAAGCTTAATTGTGAAGGCTTCCCGCAGCTACTGCGAGAAAATGAAGGTCCTGGCGGAGCTAAGGAACCGGAGAGACAGATCGGGTGTTGTAAAGAGACAGGAGTTCAAGACGGTGATAGACGGGTTGAAGAAGCAGTGCAACTTGATGGGTGAGCTGTTATCCAACCTGATTGACAGTGCTTCTAGTGAGAAAGAATTCCTATCTAATGTGGAGAAGGCGGTGAGAGTAGCGTGTGACGAGGGGTCCCAGGCAGGGAGACGCCGCAGACAGCATCTAGCCCCAAGCACAACGCAAGAGGAGGAAATGGCGGGTCCCTCTGAGGAGGCCACCCGTGAAGAGACAGAAAGAGTAGTGGAAGGAAAGATGGACGGTGAGAAACCAGTGAAAAAGACTGTGGGTGTGGGAAAGCCATTGACCTGCAAAGAGACAGTCCCAGTGCGTAAAGGTGCAGAGAAACCTGGAAAAGTGGAAAGTGTCCCTAAAGACAAAACGGGTAATCAGCCTGTGTGTGAGGCTGTGATCCCGGGTGGCGTTGTAGGTCCCAGTGAAGCAGAAGGAAAGCAGCAAAGGAACAAGAAAGACTCTAAAAATGTGAAGACACCAGTGGTGCAGTTAACAAGACTGAAAGACAAACAAGAAATGGACTTACCTTGTATGCAGTCCCCAGTGATCCCGGGCGGTAGTTGTAAGCAGGGCATGCCGTCAGCAGAGCTGTCGGCTGCCGCTGCTGCAAGCCGACCTCAGGGAGAGGGGAAGGGGGTTGGTGGTTGTAATGGTGGTGTAAAGAGCCAGGCCAGCTTGGCCGCCGCTGTGGGGAAGGTTACAGTGACGGCCGGCGGCAAGGCTCCTGGTGGTGCGGTAATGGCGGCTGCTGATAGCAAAACTCCGTCTTTTCGCGGGCAAAAGGGCGGGTCTGTTGGGGCGTGAGCCTAATGTAAAGACAATGGGGGAGGGTGACGCGCTTCCGGTAGGCGGATCGGCCTCTTGCGGGGTTGATTCAGGGCCGGAAGTGATGTCAGCGGGAGCGGAAGTTGGCCGTGGAAAGCATTTCCGGCCGGTGGTTAACACAGCTTCCGGTCCAGCGCTTCACGCAAATGTTGTTGACAGTTCTAATAATATGGATATGTCTGATAGTTTGGAACTTGGTCAGGGGATTGCATGGGGAGATTGCCCAATGGGGGAACTGGATGAGGGTAATCCAGCACTGGACTATATTAGAGGTCTAGAAGGATCCCAAAGTGAAGGAGGACAAGTTCCAGTAGACTCCTGCGGGGCTCATATGGAAGTAGAGTGGAAGGAGGTCTGGAACGCGCTTCTTTGTAGTTCAGAGGATGAGACCCCTTTAGGAAATCATCCGAGTGTAGAAGGGGTGGAGGGTAATGCTTCTCGTGCTGGGGAGATAGGGGTGTCACCGTCTGCTCCCCCCTCTGTACCTGTGACAGGAGCCCCTCCCCCTGAGCCTATTTTGAGGGGTTCACCAGAGATAAGGTTACTAACGGCCTTAAGGGAGAAACGGTCTTATGCTAAAGTAGCAGGAGCAAATGTGGCTCTGGACCACATCTATCACCAGTTTGGGGCCGGGAATTTCCGGGTTCCCCCGGCTGATCAGTCCTCAGGGGCCAATTCTTGGTCAAGAGGGACTGGTGGTCCGGAGCGTAAGAGGAGAAATGTGGTACAGTTGCGTTGGGAGGGAGGTGGTCAGTGCCCCACTAGAGGCCAGGTGGTAGATATGGTCCTGTCCTTAGGTATTAAGGTAGAGGAACTTTATGCGGTGATTCACCCGTCTGGTTCCCCTGATTTTGATATCAGCTTCATGAACGCGGTCATCATGGAGCTGTTTATCACAGCCTTTGGCATGATTAGGGGAACCGATCCCTGGAAGGGGTTTCGGGTGATCCCTCTAAGTAGGCAGGAGGATATTAAAACTCTTACAATATTGGTAAGAAATGAGAGTTTGCCCCCAGAGGACATTGCGACTTGGTTGGGGAGATACGGCCAGTTGCAGTGTCCTCTAAACAAGTGTCGTGATGAGAAGGGGGTCTGGACTGGAGCATGGAACACTAGGATCAAGCTAAAAAGAGCTGGCAGCACAGTTGCGCATGTCCCGGGCAGTGCTTTTCTGGGAAGGGACAGGATCCTAGTGTTCTATCCAGGACAGCCCCGTCGGTGTTTTAGGTGTGGGTGCCCGACCCATTTGAGTGCTGACTGCACAGTGGTCCGGTGCATTAAGTGCAACAGGTTCGGGCACTCGGGGGAGGCATGTGATCAGATCTGCTGCAACCTCTGTGGCCAGATGGGACATCCATTTAGTAGATGCCCTAAGGCCTACAGAGGGGAAACAGCAGATGGGAATAAACCAAACAGTAGTAAGGCTCCGCCTCCTGCTGGGCGGGGTCCTGGGAATAAAAAACAAAGTGCTGACCCTGAGGCTGGGGTGAGACGTGGGAAAACCCAGCCTCAGCACGAAGGTAATATACCTCAGAAGGTTAAAGAGGTCAGGTCTGTGCCTGGGGAGGCTGCTCAAGCACCTGCAAATGAGGTGGAGGAAGAAGGGGTGGTTGGGCTTCCCCCCTCGGAGGGGGTGGTTCAGGTTCCAGCCCCCCAGTCTTCTGGTCCTGTTCCCCTCCCTCGGAGGCGGCGACCAGGTGGACGCCCAGTTAGGGTCTCCTCATCTGACTCTTCGGCAGGGGACAGTCAGACAGGGGAGGAGGAGATGGAGGTTTCGATGAAGGGTGCCCAAAAGCGCCCCAAGGAACAGTCTGATGAAGAGGGGGAGGTTAACTGGGTAACAGTTAAAAAGAAGAGTGGGAAGAAGAAGAAAAAAAAGGCCCCACCCCTTGAGGTGGAATCAAGGCCCCAGTCAGGGTCTAGTAACAAAGGGGATGCTGTGCTTATACTCTTCTCTTCGGGAGACGAGTATAGTGATGAGGATATGTAAAATTTTATTTCCTTGTATAGCCTAGTATTTTTGTAAGTTTGTATTATGTTCAAGTGGATGTAAACTAATGTTTGGTTTTCTTATGTAAAGTATTGTATATTTCGGTAGCAGTTTTGGATTAAAAAAATATCCACCTACATAGCTGGGTATCTTGCTCTTTTTAAATAGAGCTTGCAGTCAGGTGTAGGAGCTTGTGTGTGCTGGCTGCGTGCTCTGATCTGTGAGAGCTTCCAGAGTGGTGGAGGAGGAGAGGGAGCTGATGGCGTCAGCCAGCCCAGGTCCAGGGGCCCTCTTCCCGGCCTGGGACCGTGGTTCATCCCCCTGGAGCGAAAGACCTCTCCAGGGAAGAAAGACTGTTCCTGCAAACGCAGTTTGAGCTGCTGGACTGGACTCGGGCCCAGCCGGGAGAGGACCCCAGGAGGATGCAGAAGCGCCGGACAAGTATCAAAGTCCTTGTACAGAAGGCCACGGTGGCCTATGTACTGAAGTCGGAGAGGCTAGCGGACCTGCGGAATCGCAGAGACCGCTCAGCCAGTAGCAGAAGGGGAGCGTACCGGGAGGCCATTGAAGGCCTGAAACATGAGTGCAGAGACCTGTGGCGGCTGCTGGGCGGTCTCTGCGAACGCAGAGTTGGTGAGAGGGGCTTCCTCTCCGAAGTGAAAAAAGAGCTCCTGAGAGCAAGCCATGAGGGATCCCAGGCAGCCAGGAGAAAAGGCTCTTACCAGAAAGCGTTGCTGGAAATGGAGGAGAAGCTGCGAACCCCAGTGGAGGAAGTAGTCTCGATGGGTGAGGAAGATCAGCGCCCCGAGGTGGAGACCAGCCGGGTGAGCGTGGCCCCCGGAGCCGTAAGTGCGGAGGGTCCCCGGATCCCTGTTGTTTCACCTGCTCAGCCAGAGGCTGTGGAGCAGATAGATCCGGGTAGGGAACCCCATGATGCACAGGGAAGCTCCGGGGGAGAGGCAAGTCGGATGGAACAGCATGGAAGGAAGCTGGTGGTGGTCCTTGCTAGGGGCCATGCTGTGCGGGCCCCCCCAGTGGCCCCGGTCGTACCCGCAGCATCTGAGACAGTGCGAGGGGTGCCGGCCGTAATGGCGGCCCCCGCCGCGGCTGCATGTTGTGAGGGGGAGGTGCCGGCAAGTGCAGACTGTGTTCAGAAAAAACACCTTGGACAAACATCCTCTGCAGACACCAAGGAAGGTGGGGTCGGGGAGGTGGATGTGTCACTTCCTGTTTCCGGAGGTGCAGCCGGAAGTGACCTCTGTGAACCGGAAGTACCACTTGCGGTGACCCCGGAGGTTGTGAAAGAATGTAGTGAGGATGTGGGGACACCCCGGGCCTCGGTGACCAAGTCTCCTGCTCCTCTGGGTCAGGTAGGGGCTTTGGGGGTCTCGGGGGCTCCTCTGGTGGCTACTGCCTTGGGTACCCCGGGATCCTCCAGTGGAGCTTTACCCGGTGGACAGACAAGTTGGGTGGAGTCCCCTATGGGCGAACTAAGGGGAGAATGCCCGGCCTTGGACTTCATCAGGGAACTGGAGGGGTCCCAGCCGCAGGAGCAGGATATGGCACAGGGAATGGAAGTGGCTTCCTCTCAGGCCCCCGCCGCTGTGGGGGGTGTGGCTACGTCTCCATCTGCGGAGGTGGTTGGGAGCAAGGCACCTGTTGGGGGAGGGATAGAGGGTGGGAGTGGGGGGATGTGTGCTGCTCCGTCAGAGCCCATGGGCTCATCTCAGCGGGGGTCTGACCCTTCCCCCACAGTCCTGAATCCCATCTTGGGCACGCAGGAAGAGGCAAACCTCTTAGGTGCCCTGAAAGCTGGGCGCTCATTTGCCCAGGTGGCAGGTTCCTCTGTTCCTCTGGGCCCCCTGTATGGCCAGTTTGGTGCCCAGAACTTCAGGGCCCCCCCTGAGGAACAGCTCCAGGGGGCATAGGCTTGGTCAAGGGGTAGGGGGGGTCCGGAGAGGCGCAGGCGGAATGTGGTGCAGCTCAGGTGGGAGGGGACGGCTGCGTGTCCCAGTAGGGGTCAAGTAATTGACTACCTGCTGGGATTACGCTTCAAGGTTTCTGACTTGTTCGCGTTCATACATCCTGCGAACAGCAAGGAGTTTCGATGTGAGCTTCGTCTCCGTGGTCTCTATGGAACTTTTCCTGACCCTGTATGAGATCATCAGGAAGTCAGATCCGTGGAAAGATTTCCGTGTAGTACCTCTTTCGAGGCAGGAGGAGATGAAGAACGTGACCGTCTTGGTTAGAAACGAGTCCTTTCCTCCTGAGGACATCGCAACCTGGCTGGCGCGGTATGGGCAGCTCCAGACAGGGTTGAGGAAGAATTTGGACGAGCGCGGGGTCTGGACAGGTGCTTGATTGGTCAGGATCCGGCTCAAGCGCCACAACAACACCGTGGCACATGTACCCGGGAGCCGCGTTGAAGCCGACATTTTGTTTTTGCAAGAGACCTGGCTGGCATCTGTGGCAGAGATGCACCTAGCAAAGAGGGAGTGGAGACATGGGCCCTCCCTCTGGTCTCTTGCGGCTGAGCCCTGCAGTGGTGTTGCGGTCCTTTTTAAGACCAGTTCGGTGGCTTGTCGACGAGTGATTGAATTAGAAATCGGTAGGTGTTTGATTGTGGATGCAGTCGTGAGAGGGGAATTTCTCCGCCTCATAAATTTCTATGGTCCCCAGTCAAGGAGAGGGAGGAAGGACCTTCTTGCGCTGCTGAAACCATACCTGTTTACATCCCAGCAGATGGTGTTTGGTGGTGACTTTAACCTAGTCACCAGGTCAAAGGACCGGGCAGGCACCTCAGGCCCTCTGGGATATGATAGTATCTTTTTGAATCGCATAGTGAGGGAGGCCGGGTTGGTGGATGTGCACGTTCACCACTTCCCCAACCTCACTGGTTTCACATACTCCAGAGGTAGTAGTAAGAGTAGACTAGATAGGTTTTTTTTGAAGGGGGACTCGTCCTTTGCGGCTCCTGTGCTGCATGCGGTCGAGTTTTCCGATCACTGTATGGTGTCGGTCACTCTGAATGTGGCGGACACCCCTCAGAAGGGTAGGGGCCTGTGGCGACTAAATGGGTCGCTACTTGAGGACCCTGAAGTCAGGTCGGCCTATGAAGACTTCTTTATGGAACAAGCTTCGCTCCTTGAGAGCGGCTGCTCTCGCCAGGAATGGTGGGAAGTAGTGAAGAAGAGGTCGGAAGGCTTCTTCCGTGAAGTCTCTGGTCGTCGGGCAGCTTCCCGATACCAGGCCTACCAGAAGTTGCGCAGGCGGCTTGACCGCTTGGTTTCTGATGGTGGCCCTCAGGACCAGATTTCAGGTCTGAAGCTTCAGATGAAGGAGTGTCAGTATGACCGTCTCGTCTCCCTGGTTCTTGAGAGGGATTACGGGAAGTTCACCAACCCGGACCCCTACAAGAGCTGTGGTGATGCGGTGAGTGGGAAGGTCATACATGGACTGAGGGATCCCTCGGGTTCTTTGGCGAGGTCCAGGCCGGGAATCCTAGGGATCGTCAGAGCCCATTTTTCAGACCTCTTGAAGAAGAAGCCTTTGGACCTGGGAAGAGCCAAGAAATTTCTTGATGAGACTCCACTTGAGGTGGGGTCTGACCCCCTTGGCTCTTTGACAGAGGAGATCTCTGTGGCCGAAGTTGAACAGGCCATAGACTCTTTGTTTCTAAAGAAGTCGCCGGGACCCGATGGGTTCACGGCGGTGTTCTACAGGACCTTTAAGGGCCTCTTGGCTCCTTGTCTGAGGGAGGTGTTCAGTGAGTGTTTGGCATCTGGCCTGCTTCCTCCCTCGATGAGAAGGTCGGCCTTGATCCTTCTGTCAAAGGGGAAAGATCCGCCCCTGGTGGAGAATTGGCGCCCTATCGCCTTTCTCTCTACGGATAGAAAGATCCTGGCGAAGATTCTGTTTGTGCGTATGTCTGCAGTCGCGGGCAAGCTACTGTCTGCTTCCCAGCACTGCACGGTTCCTGGCCGCAGCACCTTTAGTGCTGTCCTCAATGTCCGGGAGGCTGTGGAAAGGTGCAGGGCAATGGGTGATGGGCGGTATCTGTTGGCATTAGACCAGGCGAAAGCTTTTGACCGGGTGAACCATGAGTATCTCTGGCTTCTCTTGGGGAGATACGGTCTGCCTGATCAATTAATCGATTGGCTCAGAGTTTTGTACAGGGGGGCTGAAAGCTTCCCTCTTGTCAATGGTTGGGTGGGTCCTACCTTTCCGGTGGACTCTGGTGTTAGGCAGGGCTGCCCGCTGAGTCCCCTGCTCTACGTCTTTGCGGTTGACCCCTTCGTAAGGAGGCTAGACTGCGGACACCTGAGGGAGGTCCAGGTGGAGCTCTGCAGTGGCCCGGATAAGGCGGTAAGGGTGGTGGCCTATGCGGACGACGTCTCGATAGTAGTGGCTAGCCGAAAGGAGGCCCAGTTTGTGGAAACACAGATTGGAGATTACTCCGAGGCGTCCGGTCCGCTGGTCAACTGGACTAAGAGTGAAGTTCTCTGGTTGGGGAGGGAGGGTGAGCAGTTTGCCCTCCCGGACGTCTTCCCCACGCCCCGGCCAGAAATTCGAATTCTGGGCATCCTTTTTGGCCAGGGTGACTATCCCAAACTAAACTGGGAGCGCAGGCTGGTGAGTGCCACCCAAAAGGTTAATGCCTGGAAAGGCTGGAAGCTGTCACTGAGGGAAAGGGTGAGCCTGGTCAAAACCTATTTGCTTCCCGAATTTCTCTTTGTCAGCTACGTTTGTCTTCTGCCAAGATCGCTCTATGCGCGGATCTGCGGTCTGTTCTTTGTGCTTTTGTGGGGAAACAGGCTGAATCTGATAAAGAGGGAGGTCACGTACCGACAGAGGAGGCAGGGTGGGTTGGACATGATTAATCCCACGGTTTTCTTTACCGTGTTTTTTCTTAAGTTCAACCTACAATCCATTTTTCAGGACGAACCCTCTCTGTGGGAACGCTTATGTAAGAACTGGTTTCTGGTTTTCCTGAGTGGGTGGGAGGGGGGTGGTCGCCCCGGTGATCTACGGAGATCCCATGGGTACCTCCCCACCTATGTTCCAACTGCCCTAAGGGTACTGAGGCGGTGGAGGATAACGGCCCTGGAGGTGGGCTCGTTGGGTCGGCGCGAGCTGTACCAGCGGGTCATGACCTCGGACTTTTTGAGACCACTAGCCTTAAGGGATTGTCCGGACAGGGTTCTCAGGGAGGGATTAGCCCTTCTGAATTCTAAGAGAATTCCGGCCATGTTCTGGGATCTTGCATGGAGGGCGTTCCATGGACGGCTCTATGTGAGTTCGAACTTAAAGTACCGGAGTCTTGAGTACAGGGGCTGCCCTCGTCCCGAGTGTGGAGGGGCACTGGAGACCATGGACCACTTTTTGGTTGAGTGGAGGAGGGGGGGGAGGTTGGGGATGCCATTGGCTATCCCCGTCTCCGGGCCCTTACCTATTCTGAGAAGGTGTACGGCGACTTCAGGGTCCGGAGGGGTCATGAGTTATCATCACTGTTTTTAGTTAGTACAGTTTGCCTTTATTACACCTGGCACGCGCGGTGCTTAATGTCCACTAGGGGCAAGTTCCTGCCCGTGCATGAGGTGGTGGGTGATATCTTTCGGGAATTGGTGAAGGTGTGGTATCTTGAAGCAGAAAGAACGGGCAGGGAAAGGTGTGCCAGACTGTGGAGAGGCTTTTCTTTCCGGCCACCTTCCCCTTCTTTTTCCCTAGGTGGTAGGTCTGTCTGTCCTGTCCCTCACGTTTAGTTTTTTGGGCAATCTAATTTTAAAAGCATGGTAGGCACTGATGGTTTTGTTACGTTCCTGTCTATAAAGGGTGTGTAGTGTATGTAGATAGGTTGCTATTGTAGATAAACTATTCTAATCCGAGTGACTTTACTTTTAAGCTGGTGAAGAAAGCATGTTTTCTTTTCTATTTTATTAAGTCTGTTTAAGTTGGTTTTCCTTTCTTCTTTTCAAGAATGAGTATTTATGTCTTTGTTTTGTAAATACAACTGGCAGCAGTTTTTTTTTTTTTAAATAAAAACCTCCACCTATATAGCTAGCTATATTGCTCTTTTTTAATAGAGCTTGCAGTCAGTTGTAGGAGATTGTGCATGCTGTCTGCGTGCCCTTACCGCAGTATACACCTTTATATCCACCTACATAGCTAGCTATATTGCTCTTTTTTAATAGAGCTTGCAGTCAGTTGTAGGAGATTGTGCGTGCTGTCTGCGTGCCCTGAACCCAGCACACACCAGGAGAGGCTTTCCAGGAGAGCAGACGTGTGTGGAAGAGCTCTGTGGAGAACCACGGCTGTTTTGGACATCCGGCCTTATGGCGTCGGCCAGCCCAGGCTCGGGGCCTCTTTCCCGGCCTGGGTCTCAGACAACCCCCCCTGGGGTGAGAGACCTCTCCAGGGAGGAGAAATTGTTCTTGGTCACACAATCTGAGTTAATGGACTGGACCTGGGCCCAGCCGGGAGAGGGCCCAAGCAAGCTCCAGAAAAGGAGAGAGAGGGTAAAAACCCTTATACAGAAGGCCGTGGCGACTTATGCACAGCGATCAGAGCGACTGGCCGACCTACGAAATCGCAGGGACCGCTCAGCCAGCAGCAAGCGTGGTGAATATAGGGAGACCATAGACGGCCTGAAGCTTGAATGCAGGGACCTCTGGCGGCTGCTGGGCGGTCTCTGCGAGCGTGGAAAGGGTGAGCGAAGTTTTTTGGCAGACGTGAAGAAAGAACTTCTAAAGACCAGCCAGGAAGGAACCCAGGCGGTGAGACGAGGAAATGCCCCCCTGAAGTCCCCCCTGAAACTCTCACCTGATGTAGCAGTACAACAGACCCCAGTGGAAGCAACATTTTTTGGAGACGACCAATCCATGGCCGGTCAGGAATGTATGACCCCCGGAGCTGTCAGTGCGGAGGGTCCCCGGGTTCCTGTGTTAACACCTGCCATGCCTATGGCCGCAGTCCAGGAGGATCCGGGTAGGGTACCCGATGAAGCACGTAAAAGCTCCGGTGGAATCGCAAGTCACAAGAAACTGATGGTGGTCCTCACCAGAGAGCCGTCGGAGGGGCCAGTGAAGGCCAATGGTCAGAGGTCCCCAGCGGATAGTGCAGTCCGACCCCCCTCCGGGGCCCCCCCGGTGACCCCAACAATTCCCGCCAGACCCATAGCGGTGCGAGGAAAACCGGCCATAATGGCGGCCCCCGCCGCGGCCGCATGGAGAGAGGGGGAGGTGCTGATGGGAACGGACACATGTGCAGTCTTGGATAGACATTGTGGACAAGCATCCTCTGCTGACACTGGGAGGAGTGGTGGGATGGGGGCGGGTGCATCACTTCCTGTTCCGGGTGACGAGACAGGAAGTGACCTCATCGACTTCCGGGAGCCGGAAGTGATGTCAGTGGTGACCCCGGAAGTCCCGGGAGGGCCTAAAACAGAAGTGGGGACACCGGGAATTCAGCCAGGGGGGCCGTTGGTGTCGCTCGTTGGGGGAGAGGAGGCGTTGGTATCGGAGACCTCCCTGGAAAAAACAGCTTTAGCGTCCTCTGGGGATTTTCTTCCAGCAGGACAAGTATGCTGGGGTGAGTCCCCGATGGGGGATTTGAGGAGCGAGTGCTCGGCCCTGGATTTCATACGGGGTTTGGAGGGGTCACAGGAGCGGGGTCCTGAAGAAATGGAGGTGGCTCCCCCCCAGGATCATATGGGTGTAGGGGGTACTGCTCCTTCCCCCGTGGTAAGGAGTGAGATGCCGGTTGGTGGGGATGCGGTGGGTAGAGGTACTGAGCCAGGGAGTCCGGTCCGTCAGGGGTCTGGCCCTACCCCCACAGACCCAGTTTTCATCTTGGGCACACAGGAGGAGGCAAACCTCTTAGGTGCCCTGAAGGCTGGGCGCTCGTTTGCACAGATGGCAGGTTCCTCTGTCCCCCTGGGTCCCCTGTACGGCCAGTTTGGCGCCCAGAATTTCCGGGCTCCCCCTGGGGATCAGCCCCAGGGTGCGCAGGCCTGGACGAGGGGTACGGGGGGCCCTGAGAGGCGCAGACGGAATGTGGTGCAGCTCAGGTGGGAAGGGACGTCTGCATGTCCCAGCAGGGGTCAGGTCATCGACTATCTGCTGGGGCTGCGCTTTAAAGTTTCGGACTTATTTGCAGTCATACACCCCACAAACTCGAAGGAGTTTGATGTGAGTTTCGTCTCCTTGGTCTCCATGGAGCTTTTCCTGACACTGTACGAGCTCGTCAGGAAGTCAGATCCGTGGAAAAGTTTCCGGGTGATACCTCTTTCGAGGCAGGAGGAGATAAAGAATGTGACTGTACTGGTCAGGAACGAGTCCCTCCCACCTGAGGACATCGCGACCTGGCTGGCGCGGTACGGGCAGCTCCAGACAGGGCTGAGGAAAAGTTTGGATGAGCGCGGGGTCTGGACAGGTGCGTGGTTGGTCAGGATCCGGCTCAAGCGCCACAATAATACCGTGGCGCATGTACCTGGCAGCGCCTTTATAGGTAGAGACCGGATCCTGGTCTTCTACCCTGGACAGCCCCGTCGCTGTTTCAAATGCGGCAGTCCCGCGCACCTCAGTGCGGACTGCACAATGCCCCGCTGTGTGAGGTGCAATGGTTTCGGCCATTCACCTGAGGGTTGCAGGCTTATTGTCTGCAACCTCTGTGGGAAAATGGGACACCCCTTTAGTCGGTGCCCCAAGGCGTTCAGGGGGCGCCAGGCTGAGGGGGGTGCCCCAGGCCCGGAGGGTGAGGGGGTCCCTAGACGAAGTGGGGATCCCAACCCCTCAGGGTCACAGAGGGAGGGTTCCCCCCTCCCTCAAAGGGTCAGACCCCCCAGGCGCGGATCAAGGACAGGAACTGGCGTAGTTAGGGAGCCGGCGAGTTCTCCGGCCCCGTCTGACCCTGTGTCAGATGGGGCAACGGTAACAAAAACACCTGGGAAGCCGGCCAAGGCGAAAAAGCCCTCGCCCAAAAATCACCCTCCCCCCCCTCCCCCTGTTTCCCCCCCGTCCTCCTCCCTTTCCCCTGCTCCCCCCCCTTCCCCTCTCCCCCCCCTGGTCTCCCCCCTCCCAGCTTCCCCTTCTTCTCCTTTGCCCCCTCCCCCCCCCCTCCCTTCAGTAATTAAATCTGCGGGTAAACCGCATCCACCCCTGGATCAGGCGGCTATACTAATGCCCCCTCCGGCCTCTTCGGTGGTCGTGAGTGGTCGGCAGGCTAGTGCAGGAGGGGTGACCCCGATGGACATCTCAGGGGCCGGTAAGGGGGTTAATAAGAGGATTAAGGAGATGTCCAGTGGGAGGTCCGATGAAGAGAGTGGGAGGGAACCTCCCAAAGTGGAATGGGAGAAGAAAACTAAAAAGAAGAGGAAGAGGAAGGTTTCGGGGAAGGAGGGTGGTGAGGACCCCCAGCCCAGTACGAGTTCAGGGGCAGGGGGGGGCTCCTCACTGGCCCTATGGAACAGATACGGGATCCTTTCCTCCTCGGACTCCGAGGAGGATTGATTTTTTAGAAATGTAAAATAGAGAGGAACGTAAAATTCAATCACTAAGGATGGCGGTACCCGCTCCAATACGCCTTGCGACCATTAATGTCGCAAGTGTGCGTTCTGCGGCGGCTAGATTTTCAGCCTTTGATTTTCTCGGCCAGGTTGAAGCCGACATTTTGTTTTTGCAAGAGACCTGGCTGGCATCTGTGGCAGAGATGCACCTAGCGAAGAGGGAGTGGAGACATGGGCCCTCCCTCTGGTCTCTTGCGGCTGAGCCCTGCAGTGGTGTTGCGGTCCTTTTTAAGACCGGTTCGGTGGCTTGTCGACGAGTGATTGAATTGGAAATCGGTAGGTGTTTGATTGTGGACGCAGTCGTGAGAGGGGAATCCCTCCGCCTTATCAATTTTTATGGACCTCAGTCCCAGAGGGGGAGGAAGGACCTTCTCACGCTGCTGAAACCATACCTGTTTACATCCCAGCAGGTGGTCTTTGGTGGTGACTTTAACATGGTCACCAGGTCAAAGGACCGGGCAGGCACCTCAGGCCCTCTGGGATATGATAGTATCTTTTTGAATAGAATAGTGAGGGAAGCTGGGTTGGTGGATGTGCACGTTCGCCACTTCCCCAACCTCACTGGTTTCACATATTCCAGAGGTAGTTGTAGGAGTAGGTTAGATAGGTTTTTTTTGAAGGGGGACTCGTCCTTTGCAGCTCCTGCGCTGCATGCGGTTGAGTTCTCTGATCACCGTATGGTGTCGGTCACTCTGAATGTGGCGGACACCCCTCAGAAAGGGAGGGGCCTGTGGCGACTAAACGGGTCGCTACTTGAGGACCCTGAAATCAGATCGGCCTATGAGGACTTCTTTTTAGAACAAGCCTCGCTCCTTGAGAGCGGCTGCTCCCGCCAGGAATGGTGGGAAGTGGTGAAGAAGAGGTCGGAGGGCTTCTTCCGGGAAGTCTCGGGCCGTCGGGCAGCATCCCGGTATCAGGCCTACCAGAAGTTACGCAGGCAGCTAGATCGCTTGGTTTCTGATGGTGGCCCTCAGGACCAGATCTCGGATCTGAAGCTCCAGATGAAGGAGTGTCAGTATGACCGTCTCGCCTCCCTGGTGCTGGAGAGGGATTACGGGAAGTTCACCAACCCAGATCCCTACAAAAGCTGTGGGGACGCGGTGAGTGGGAAGGTCATACATGGACTGAGAGATCCCTCGGGTTCCCTGGTAAGGTCCAAGCCAGGCATCCTGGGGATCATCAGAGCCCATTTTTCAGACATCCTTCGGAAGAAGCCATTGGATCTGAGGAGAGCCAAGGAATTTCTTGACGGGACTCCACTTGAGGTGGGGTCTGACCCCCTAGACTCCTTGGTGGAAGAGATCTCAGTGGCCGAAATTGAGCAGGCTATTGACTCGTTGTCTCTAAAGAAGTCGCCGGGGCCTGATGGGTTCACGGCAGAATTTTATAAAGCCTTTAAGAGCCTTTTGGCTCCTCCTCTGAGGGAGGTGTTCAGTGAGTGTTTGGCATCTGGCCTGCTCCCTCCCTCGATGAGAAGGTCGGCCTTGATCCTTCTGTCCAAGGGGAAGGATCCGTCCGTGGTTGAGAATTGGCGTCCTATCGCCCTTCTCTCCACGGATAGAAAGATTCTGGCAAAGATTTTGTTTACGCGTATGTCTGCTGTTGCGGGCAAGCTGCTGTCTGCCTCCCAGCACTGCACAGTTCCCGGCCGTAGCACCTTTAGTGCAGTCCTTAACGTCCGGGAGGCTGTGGAGAGGTGCAGGGCAACGGGTGATGGGCGGTATCTGCTGGCATTAGATCAAGCGAAAGCTTTTGATCGGGTAGACCACGAGTACCTCTGGCTTCTCCTGGGTAGATACGGCCTGCCTGATCGATTTATTGATTGGCTCAGGACTTTGTACAGAGGGGCCGAGAGCTTCCCTCTGGTCAATGGTTGGGTGGGTCCTACCTTTCCGGTGGACTCTGGTGTTAGGCAGGGCTGTCCGCTGAGTCCCCTGCTCTATGTCTTTGCAGTCGACCCCTTCGTAAGAAGGCTAGACTGTGGGCAGCTGAGGGGGGTCCTGATGGAGCCCGGCAGTGGCCCGGATAAGGCGGTGAAGGTGGTGGCCTACGCGGACGACGTCTCGGTGGTGGTGGCTAGCCGAGAGGAGGCCCATTTTGTGGAAACACAGATTGGAGGCTACTCCGAGGCGTCTGGTTCGTTGGTCAACTGGGACAAGAGTGAAGCTCTCTGGTTGGGAAGGGAGGGTGAGCAGTTTGCCCTCCCGGACGTTTTTCCCCCGCCCCGACCAGAAGTTAAGATCTTAGGCATTTATTTCGGCCAGGGTGATTATCCCAAGCTAAATTGGGAGCGCAGGTTGGTAAGTGCCACCCAGAAAGTCAACGCCTGGAAAGGCTGGAAGCTGTCGTTGAGGGAAAGGGTGAGCCTGGTTAAAACCTATTTGCTTCCTGAGTTCCTCTATGTCAGCTACGCATGTCTGTTGCCAGAGTCACTCTATGCGCGGGTCTGCGGTCTGTTTTTTCTGCTTTTGTGGGGAAACAGACTGAACCTGATAAAAAGGGAGGTCACGTATCGACGGAGAGGGGAGGGCGGTTTGGACATGATCAACCCCACGGTTTTCTTTACTGTGGTGTTCCTGAAGTTCAATCTGCAATCCATTTTTGTGGACGAGCCCTCTCTGTGGGAACGTTCATGTAAGAATTGGTTCCTGGTGTTCCTGAGCAGGTGGGAGGGGGGCGGTCGCCCGGGTGACCTTCGGAGGTCCCACGGGTACCTCCCCGCCTATGTCCCAACCGCCCTGAAGGTACTAAGGCGGTGGAGGATAACGGCCTTAGAGGTAGGCTCCCTGGGCCGGCGTGAGCTGTACCAGAGGGTCATGGCTTCGGACGTTTTGAGACCACTAGCCTTAAGGGACTGTCCAGACAGGGTTCTCAGGGAGGGACTAGCCCTCCTGAATTCCAAGAGAATTCCTGCCAAGTTCTGGGATCTCGCATGGAGGGCGTTCCACGGACGACTCTATGTGAGATCGAACTTGAAGTACCGGAGCCCAGAGGACAGAGGCTGTCCTCGCCCTGAGTGTGGTGGGGTGCTAGAGACCATGGACCACTTTTTGGTCGAGTGCCCCTTCAACTTGGGGGTTCTGGGGGAGGTTGGAGATGCCATTGGCTATCCCCGTCTCCAGGCCCTTGCCTATCCTGAGAGGGTGTACGGTGACTTCAGAGCCCGGAGGGGTTTTGTGTTATCATCACTGTATTTAGTTAGTGTCATATGCCTTTACTACACTTGGCACGCTCGGTGTTTAGTGTCCACTAGGGGCAAGTTCCTGCCCATGCATGAGGTGGCGGGTGATATCGTTCGGGAATTGGGTAAGGTGAGGTTTCTTGAGGGGGAAAGAATGGGTAGGGAAAGGTGTGCTAGGTTGTGGAGAGGGTTCTCTTTCCGGCCACCTTGATGATCTCCCCCTTCTTTTCCTTAGGTGGAGGTCTGTCTATCCTTTCACCCCCTTTTTTTAGCTTTTGGGCAACTTAATTTTAAAAACATGGTATGCACCGTCAGTTTCGTTACGTTCCTGCCTATAGGGGGTATGTAATATAAATGTACATAGTTAGAATAATGATTGAAAATTGTTTGGATAGGTTTTTTTTTTTTTTTTTTTTTTTTTTATTAGTCCAGATGATCATGGGACTAAGGGTCATCCGATATGGGCGATATGGGCAGTTTGAATAGATCCTGTCTATCTAAAAGCATTTGTACAAGTTGTTCTTTTGTTCTTTTTTGCTCAAGTATGAGTCTTTCTTAAGTTCTTGATTATGTAAATCAGTAGCAGTTTTATTTTAATAAAAATTTCCACCTACATAGCTAGCTATCTTGCTCTTTTTAAATAGAGCTTGCAGTCAGTTGTAGGAGATCGTGCGTGCTGTCTGCGTGCCCTGACCGCAGTATACACCGTTATATCCACCTACATAGCTAGCTATCTTGCTCGTTTTAAATAGAGCTTGCAGTCAGTTGTAGGAGATTGTGCGTGCTGTCTGCATGCCCTGACCGCAGTATACACCGCTATATCCACCGCTATAGCTAGCTATCTTGCTCTTTTTAAATAGAGCATGCAGTCAGTTGTAGGAGATTGTGCGTGCTGTCTGTGTGCCCTGACCGCAGTATACGCCGTTATATCCACCTACATAGCTAGCTATATTGCTCTTTTTTAATAAAAGGCGTGGTGCCCTAAAGCTCCAGGAGTTCGTTAAGGAGGAGAGGCTGTACTTAGAAAACCAGCTTGACTTGGTTGACTGGTCCCTGAGACAGCCAGGAGAAGACGTGGAGAAATCTGCGGAGAGGAAAAGGAAAGCCAAGAGCTTAATGGTAAAGGCTTCTCGCTGTTACTGCGAAAAAATGAAAATTTTGGCCGAGCTGAGGAATAGACGCGACAGATCGGGTGTCGGAAAGAGATCAGATTTTAAATCTGCCATAGATGGGCTGAAAAAGCAGTGTAACATGCTTAGTGGGCTTTTGTCAAACCTAATTGAAAGTGCTTCAAGCGAGAAAGACTTTTTACTGGGTATAGATAAGGTCATGAGAGTGGCGTGTGAGGAAGGCACTCAAGCAGGAAGACGCCGCAAGCAGCGTTTAACCATAGCCGCAAAGCCTGAAGGAGAGATGGGAGATCTCTCTATGGAGGACACCCGTGGAGAGGCAGATGTAGATGGAGGGTCCAAGGCGGCAAGGCGCCATAAACAACGTCTATCGCAGACAGTAGAGCCCATAATAGAGGCGGCGGACCTTTTAGAAGATGAGGTGTCAGCAGAGGAGGAAAAGAAACCGAATGTTTTGACTTCAAAAGTTGTGGAGAGTAATGGTATGAACTTTAAACCCATGACCACTGGTTCAGGTAACACCGCGGAGGGTCCCAGCAAACCTGGGGGTACTCAGCCTGCAAGCAAGGCTGTGATCCCAGTGGTAGCAGTGAACTCCGTTGATGCGGTTGTGAGCCAGGGTCAGAGGGTGAAACAAATCCCGGATGGCGTGATGGACTCTAAACCTATGACCATGGGCTCAGGTAATACTGTGGAGGGTCTCGGTAAACCTGGGGGTTCTCAGCCTGCAAGCAGGGCTGTGGTCCCGGTGGTAATGGCAGACTCCAGTGAAGCAGTACCGAGCCAAGGTCTGAGGGGGAAGCAAAACTTGGTAGTACAGCGTAAGAGACTAGAGGAAGATAAAAAGACAATGAACTTACCTTGTCAACCCCTGGTGAACCCAGCCGGTGTTTGCGGGCAGGGCACGCCGTCAGTGGCTTTGTCGGCTGCCGCTGCTGCAAGCCGGTCCCAGGGCAAGGGGAAAGGACTTAAGGGTGAGGGTGGGAAAAAGGTTCAAGCCAGCATGGCCGTGGCTGTAGGAAATACAGTAGCGGCCAGCAGTAAGGTAATGGTGGCACAGCTTAGTGAGACGCCGTCTTCCCCGCGTTGGGAGAGGAGGTGGTGGCAAACAGGAAGTGAACGAATGTTTGGCGGGAAAGACTGGCGCGGTTTCTATGGGCGGGAAAGCTGTGGTCGCGCCAGAAGTGATGCGCTGCCCGGAAACGGAAGTCGACCGCATGGAGCATTTCCGGTCGGTGACTTCCGGCGGAACGGCCCAGCGGCAGGAAGTGGCTGGAGTAAGTGATGCCTGTATGGAGGAGCCTGATAATTTTCAACCTGGCCAGGTGTCAGCATGGGGTGATTGTCCTATGGGCGATCTAGGGGACAACAGTCCGGCAATGGCTTATATCAGACATCTGGAGGAGTCCCAGCAGAACAATAAGGGACAGGTTGAGGTGGATTCCTGTGGGGCACATACGGAGGTGGGTGAGTCGGACAGCCTGGATGCTCTCATATGTGACCAGCCATTAAATGACTTGGAGGTGAGCTCTCCAGTAGTCCGGCAAGAGAATATGGAGGTAGAAGGTGATAGACAAACTGAGGAGGTTGGTGCCGCTCATTCAGGTCCTGTGGAGGGGGTGTCCTCCCCCAGGCCTGTTTTAAGGGGTTCACCGGAGGTCAGGCTCCTAAATGCGCTAGGGGAGAAGCGCTCTTATGCGAACGTGGCTGGTTCAAATGTGTCTCTGGACCACCTGTACAATCAGTTTGGTGCCGGTAATTTTCGTGTCCCCCCGACTGACCAATTCTCCGGAGCCAATTCGTGGTCTCGGGGTACAGGTGGTCCAGAGCGCAAGCGCCGTAATGTGGTGCAACTGAGATGGGAGGGAGTGGGTCAATGCCCCAGTAGAAGTCAGGTAGTTGACATGGTTTTGTCATTGGGCATCAAGGTCAGCGAGATCTTTGCGGTCATTCCCTCGCGGGATCTCCTGATTTTGATCTAAGCTTTACCAATGTTGTGATTATGGAAATTTTCATCACTTCCTTTGGCCTGATTAGGGGGACGGATCCCTGGAAAGGCTTCAGGATCATCCCTCTGAGTCGGCAGGAAGATGTGAAGAGTCTAACAATTTTGGTGAGGAACGAAAGTTTGCCGCCAGAGGACATTGCGACATGGCTAAGTAGGCATGGTCAACTGCAGTGTCCCCTGAGCAAGAGTTTAGATGAGCGCGGGGTTTGGACTGGGGCGTGGAACACCAGGATTCGGTTGCGGAGAGCTGGGAATACGGTAGCACATGTTCCCGGTAGTGCGTTTATTGGAAGAGACCGAATCCTGGTGTTCTATCCAGGACAACCCAGGCGATGCTTTAAATGTGGATGTCCGACCCATCTAAGTGCGGACTGTACAGTAGTGAGATGCATAAGGTGCAACAATTTTGGTCACTCTGGTGAAGCTTGCGGCCTGATTTGTTGTAACCTGTGTGGACAAATGGGTCACCCCTTTAGTAGGTGTCCTAAGGCCTATAGGGGTGATGGCCCGTCTGGTGGTCAATCCAGAGGGGAGGCCCCCCCCTCTAGGCCCGGAAGGGGAAATGTGGGTGAAAGACAGAATGTGGCCGAGGAGGCACGGAGAGAACCTTCAGGGGCAGCTAAAACCCTTCTTGTTGAGGAGACCCCTGGTACTGCTGATGTGCCTGGAGATGGGGGGTCATCTGAATTGAATGTACCAATGGAAGGTGTAGCTTGTCCTGAGGTTGCCTCTACAGCGAAGGTTTCTGGGGACAAATGTATCTCTCCTGCTCTTCCTCCTGCTGGGAGTACCCCAAGTGGCAAAGTGCTGGCCCGTCGGGGACGGTGTCCGGCAGGGGGGAGGGGAGGAAGGGTTTTGAGAAGAGGGTCGATACGTCAGAGAGCCGGAACCAGTAAGGAGCTCCTCCCGGAGTAGGAGCCCCCTTAGATCTCCTGGCCCGGCTTCTCTCTCTCCGTGTCGTCTTCCAGGTAAAGGGGTTGAATCCTCAGATTCGTCAGTATCGGGGGATGAGCAAGGGAATAGTAAGGTGATGGAAGTGGAGGTTGGTGCAGCTCAGGATAAAGAAATAAGGGAAGGTTTGGGTGAGGAAAAAGGTCCTATACCTGGTTGTAGTAATAAAATTATTGGTAAGAAAAAGAAGAAAAAGAAGGAGCGTAGTGACTGGGATAAGGTCTTTGACAGTATGTTTGATGACCAAGTACGGGATCTTATTTTGTCTCCGTTATGTAAGCAAAATGGCGCTAAGTAATTAAGTTAATGTTAAATTACTTTTGTTATGTAACCTTGTAAAGTTTGTTATGTCATAAGTTATGTTTGGTAGCAGTCAAATTTAATAAAAACATCCACCTATATAGCTAGCTATATTGCTCTTTTTTAATAGAGCTTGCAGTCAGTTGTAGGAGATCGTGCGTGCTGTCTGCGTGCCCTGACCGCAGTATACACCGATATATCCACCTATATAGCTAGCTATATTGCTCTTTTTAAAAAGAGCTTGCAGTCAGTTGTAGGAGATTGTGCGTGCTGTCTGCGTGCCCTGACCCCATTATACACCGTTATATCCACCTACATAGCTAGCTATCTTGCTCTTTTTAAATAGAGCTTGCAGTCAGTTGTAGGAGATTGTGCGTGCTGTCTGCGTGACCTGATCTCAGTATACACCGTTATATCAGCCTATATAGCTAGCTATATTGCCATTTTAAAAAGAGCTTGCAGTCAGTTGTAGGAGCTTGTGCGTGCTGGCTGCATGCTCTGACCTGTCCTGAGAGAGTGAGAGCTTCCAGAGAGGTGGAGGAGGAGTGGGAGCTGATGGCGTCAGCCAGCCCAGGTCCGGGGCCCTCTTCCCGGCCTGGGACCGTGGTTCATCCCCCTGGAGCGAAAGACCTCTCCAGGGAGGAAAGACTGTTCCTGCAAACGCAGTTTGAGCTGCTGGACTGGACCCGGGCCCAGCCGGGAGAGGACCCCGGGAGGATGCAGAAGCGCCGGACAAGGATCAAAGTCCTTGTACAGAAGGCCACGGTGGCCTATGTACTGAAGTCGCAGAGGCTAGCGGACCTGCGGAATCGCAGAGACCGCTCAGCCAGTAGCAGAAGGGGAGAGTACCGGGAGGCCATTGAAGGCCTGAAACATGAGTGCAGAGACCTGTGGCGGCTGCTGGGCGGTCTCTGCGAACGCGGAGTTGGTGAGAGAGGCTTCCTCTCCGAAGTAAAAAAAGAGCTCCTGAGAGCAAGCCAGGAGGGATCCCAGGCAGCCAGGAGAAAAGGCTCTTACCAGAAAGCATTGCTGGAAATGGAGGAGAAGCTGCGAACCCCGGTGGAGGAAGTAGTCTCGATGGGTGAGGAAGATCAGCGCCCCGAGGTGGAGACCAGCCGGGTGAGCGTGGCCCCTGGAGCCGTAGGTGCGGAGGGTCCCCGGATCCCTGTTGTATCACCTGCTCTGCCAGAAGCTGTGAAGCAGGTAGATCCGGGTAGGGCACCCCATGATGCACAGGGAAGCTCCGGGGGAGAGGCAAGTCAGACGGAACTACATGGGAGGAAGCTGGTGGTGGTCCTCACTAGAGGCCACCCGGAGGGACTTGTGAAGACCGGTGGCCGGAGGTTGGTGGACGACGTTGCTGTGCGGCCCCCCCCAGTGGCCCCGATCGAGCCTGCAGCATCCGAGACAGCCGCATGTAGTGAGGGGGAGGTGCAGGCAAGCTCGGACTATGTTCAGAAGGAACATTGTGGACAGACATCCATTGCAGACACTAGGGAAGGTGGGGGCGGGGAGGTGGATGTGTCACTTCCTGTTTCCGGGAGTGTGGCCGAAAGTGACCTCCGTGACCCGGAAGTGCCGCTCATGGTGGCCCCGGAGGTCGCGGAAATGTGTGCTGAGGAGGTGGGGACACCCCGGGCCTTGGCAGCCGAGTCTCCTGCTCCCTTAGGCCAGGTGACAGCTCTGGGAGTCTCGGGGACTCCTCTGGTGGCTGCTGCCTTGGGTGCCTCAGAATCTTCCAGTGAAGCTTTACCCGGTAAGCAAACAAGTTGGGGGGAGTCCCCTATGGGGGAGCTAGGGGGAGAATGCCCGGCCCTAAGCTTTATCAGGGAGCTGGAGGGGTCTCAGCGGCAGGAGCAGGATATGGCTCAGGAGATGGAGGTGGCTTCCTCTCAAGCCTCCGCCGCTGTGGGTGGTGTGACTACGTCTCCATCTATGGCTATTGGGAAGAGGGTAGAGGGTGGGAGTGGGGGGGCGTGTGCTGCTCCGTCAGAGCCCATGGGCTCATCTCAGCGGGGGTCTGGACCTTCCCCCACAGTCCCGAATCCCATCTTGGGCACGCAGGAAGAGGCAAACCTCTTAGGTGCCCTGAAAGCTGGGCGCTCATTTGCCCAGGTGGCAGGTTCCTCTGTCCCTCTGGGCCCCCTGTATGGCCAGTTTGGTGCCCAGAACTTCAGGGCCCCCCCTGAGGAGCAGCTCCAGGGGGCGCAGGCTTGGTCAAGGGGTACAGGGGGTCCGGAAAGGCGCAGGCGGAATGTGGTGCAGCTCAGGTGGGAGGGGACGTCCGCATGTCCCAGTAGGGGTCAAGTAATTGACTACCTGCTGGGATTACGCTTTAAAGTTTCTGACTTGTTCGCGGTCATACATCCCGCAAACAGCAAGGAGTTCGATGTGAGCTTCGTCTCCGTGGTCTCTATGGAGCTTTTCCTGACCCTGTACGAGATCGTCAGGAAGTCAGATCCGTGGAAAGGTTTCCGTGTAGTACCTCTTTCGAGGCAAGAGGAGATAAAAAACGTGACCGTCTTGGTTAGAAACGAGTCCCTTCCTCCTGAGGACATCGCAACCTGGCTGGCGCGGTATGGGCAGCTCCAGACAGGGTTGAGGAAGAATTTGGACGAGCGCGGGGTCTGGACGGGTGCTTGGTTGGTCAGGATCCGGCTCAAGCGCCACAACAATACCGTGGCACATGTACCCGGGAGCGCATTCATAGGGAGAGACCGGATCCTGGTCTTCTACCCTGGCCAGCCCCGTCGGTGTTTCAAATGTGGCAGTCCCGCGCACCTTAGCGCGGACTGCACTATGCCTCGCTGCGTGAGGTGTAATGGCTTCGGCCACTCACCTGAGGGTTGCAGACTCATAGTTTGCAACCTCTGTGGGGAAATGGGGCACCCTTTCAGCCGCTGCCCCAAGGCTTTTAGGGGGTGCCAGGCTGAGGGGAGTGCTCCAGGCCCGGAGGGTGGGCGGGTCCCTAGACAAAGTGGGGATCCCAATCCTTCTGGGCCACAGAATGAGGGTGCCCCCTTCCCTCAAAGGGCCAGACCCCCCAGGCGTGAGCAGGGAGTGGGCACTGCATCGGCAGGTATGTCAGTAAGTTCCCCGGCCCCGTCCGGCCCTGTGCCCGACGGGGCGACGGTAGGAAAGCCAGCTGAGAAACAGGCTAAACCTAAAAAGCCCTCTGTTAAAAAACATCCTCCCCCCCCCTCCCCCGGTTCCCCCCTCCTCCCCTTCCCCCCCCTCCTTATGCCTCCTCCCGCCTCTACGGAGATAGTGGGTGGTCGGCGGGTCGGCCCGGCGCGGGGTGTCCCAATGGACACCTCTGAGGTGGGTAAGGGGGTGAATAAACGCCCCAAAGACGTATCTAGTGGGAGGTCAGACGGAGAGAGCGGGAGGGAGCCCCCCAAGTCAGATTGGGTGAAGAAAAAAACTAAAAAGCGGAAGAGGAGGGGCCTGGGGAAGGAGGGTGGCGAGGACCCCCAGCCTAGCACCAGTCTGGGGGTGGGTGGGGGTCCCTCGCTCGCCCTCTGGAACCGTTTCGGGGTCTTGTCCTCTGACTCTGAGGAGGATTGACCTAGGTATGTAATATAGAGAGGAACGTAAACTTTAATCACTAAGGATGACGGTACCCGCTCCAATACGCCTTGCGACGATTAATGTTGCAAGTGTGCGTTCTGTGGCGGCTAGGTTTTCAGCCTTTGATTTTCTCGGCCGCGTTGAAGCCGACATTTTGTTTTTGCAAGAGACCTGGCTGACATCTGTGGCAGAGATGCACCTAGCAAAGAGGGAGTGGAGACATGGGCCCTCCCTCTGGTCTCTTGCGGCTGAGCCCTGCAGTGGTGTTGCGGTCCTTTTTAAGACCGGTTCGGTGGCTTGTCGACGAGTGATTGAATTAGAAATCGGTAGGTGTTTGATTGTGGATGCAGTCGTGAGAGGGGAATCCCTCCGCCTCATCAATTTTTATGGACCTCAGTCCCAGAGGGGGAGAAAGGACCTTCTTGCGCTGCTGAAACCATACCTGTTTACATCCCAGCAGGTGGTCTTTGGTGGTGACTTTAACCTAGTCACCAGGTCAAAGGACCGGGCAGGCACCTCAGGCCCTCTGGGATATGATAGTATCTTTTTGAATCGCATAGTGAGGGAGGCCGGGTTGGTGGATGTGCACGTTCACCACTTCCCCAACCTCACTGGTTTCACATACTCCAGAGGTAGTAGTAAGAGTAGACTAGATAGGTTTTTTTTGAAGGGGGACTCATCCTTTGCGGCTCCTGTGCTGCATGCGGTCGAGTTTTCCGATCACTGTATGGTGTCGGTCACTCTGAATGTGGCGGACACCCCTCAGAAGGGTAGGGGCCTGTGGCGACTAAATGGGTCGCTACTTGAGGACCCTGAAGTCAGGTCGGCCTATGAAGACTTCTTTATGGAACAAGCTTCGCTCCTTGAGAGCGGCTGCTCTCGCCAGGAATGGTGGGAAGTAGTGAAGAAGAGGTCGGAAGGCTTCTTCCGTGAAGTCTCTGGTCGTCGGGCAGCTTCCCGGTACCAGGCTTACCAGAAGTTGCGCAGGCGGCTTGACCGCTTGGTTTCTGATGGTGGCCCTCAGGACCAGATTTCAGGTCTGAAGCTTCAGATGAAGGAGTGTCAGTATGACCGTCTCGCCTCCCTGGTTCTTGAGAGGGATTACGGGAAGTTCACCAACCCGGACCCGTACAAGAGCTGTGGTGACGCGGTGAGTGGGAAGGTCATACATGGACTGAGGGATCCCTCGGGTTCTTTGGCGAGGTCCAGGCCGGGAATCCTGGGGATCATCAGAGCCCATTTTTCGGACCTCCTGAAGAAGAAGTCTTTGGACCTGGGAAAAGCCAAGAAATTTCTTGATGAGACTCCACTTGAGGTGGGGTCTGACCCCCTTGGCTCTTTGACAGAGGAGATCTCTGTGGCCGAAGTTGAACAGGCCATAGACTCTTTGTCTCTAAAGAAGTCGCCGGGACCCGATGGGTTCACGGCGGAGTTCTACAGGACCTTTAAGGGCCTCTTGGCTCCTTGTCTGAGGGAGGTGTTCAGTGAGTGTTTGGCGTCTGGCCTGCTTCCTCCCTCGATGAGAAGGTCGGCCTTGATCCTTCTGTCAAAGGGGAAAGATCCGTCCCTGGTGGAGAATTGGCGCCCTATCGCCCTTCTCTCCACGGATAGAAAGATCCTGGCGAAGATACTGTTTGTGCGTATGTCTGCAGTCGCAGGCAAGCTACTGTCTGTTTCCCAGCACTGCACGGTTCCTGGCCGCAGCACCTTTAGTGCGGTCCTCAACGTCCGGGAGGCTGTGGAAAGGTGCAGGGCAACGGGTGACGGGCGGTATCTGTTGGCATTAGACCAGGCGAAAGCTTTTGACCGGGTGAACCATGAGTATCTCTGGCTTCTCTTGGGGAGATACGGTCTGCCTGATCAATTCATCGATTGGCTCAGAGTTTTGTACAGGGGGGCTGAAAGCTTCCCTCTTGTCAATGGTTGGGTGGGTCCTACCTTTCCGGTGGACTCTGGTGTTAGGCAGGGCTGCCCGCTGAGTCCCCTGCTCTACGTCTTTGCGGTTGACCCCTTCGTAAGGAGGCTAGACTGCGGGTGCCTGAGGGGGGTCCAGGCGGAGCCCTGCAGTGGCACGGATAAGGCGGTAAGGGTGGTGGCCTATGCGGACGACGTCTCGGTAGTAGTGGCTAGCCGAAAGGAGGCCCAGTTTGTTGAAACACAGATTGGAGATTACTCCGAGGCGTCCGGTTCGCTGGTCAACTGGACTAAGAGTGAAGTTCTCTGGTTGGGGAGGGAGGGTGAGCAGTTTGCCCTCCCGGACGTGTTCCCCACGCCCCGGCCAGAAATTAGAATTCTGGGCATCCTTTTTGACCAGGGTGACTATCCCAAACTAAATTGGGAGCGCAGGCTGGTGAGTGCCACCCAAAAGGTTAATGCCTGGAAAGGCTGGAAGCTGTCATTGAGGGAAAGGGTGAGTCTGGTCAAAACCTATTTGCTTCCCGAATTCCTCTTTGTCAGCTACGTTTGTCTTCTGCCAAGATCGCTCTATGCGCGAATCTGCGGTCTGTTCTTTCTGCTTTTGTGGGGAAACAGGCTGAATCTGATAAAGAGGGAGGTCACGTACCGACAGAGGAGGCAGGGTGGGTTGGACATGATTAATCCCACGGTTTTCTTTACCGTGGTGTTTCTTAAGTTCAACCTACAATCCATTTTTCAGGACGAGCCCTCCCTGTGGGAACGCTCATGTAAGAACTGGTTTCTGGTTTTCCTGAGTGGGTGGGAGGGGGGCGGTCGCCCCGGTGATCTACGGAGATCCCATGGGTACCTCCCCACCTATGTTCCAACTGCTCTAAGGGTACTGAGGCGGTGGAGGATAACGGCCCTGGAGGTGGGCTCGTTGGGTCGGCGCGAGCTGTACCAGCGGGTCATGACCTCGGACTTTTTGAGACCACTAGCCTTAAGGGATTGTCCGGACAGGGTTCTCAGGGAGGGATTAGCCCTTCTGAATTCTAAGAGAATTCCGGCCAAGTTCTGGGATCTTACATGGAGGGCGTTCCATGGACGGCTCTATGTGAGGTCGAACTTAAAGTACCGGAGTCTTGAGGACAGGGGCTGTCCTCGTCCCGAGTGTGGAGGGGCGCTGGAGACCATGGACCACTTTTTGGTTGAGTGCCCTTTCAACTTGGAGGTTCTGGGGGAGGTTGGGGATGCCATTGGCTATCCCCGTCTCCGGGCCCTTACCTATTCTGAGAGGGTGTACGGCGACTTCAGGGTCCGGAGGGGTCATGAGTTATCGTCACTGTTTTTAGTTAGTACAGTTTGCCTTTATTACACCTGGCACGCGCGGTGCTTAGTGTCCACTAGGGGCAAGTTCCTGCCCGTGCATGAGGTGGCGGGTGATATCTTTCGGGAATTGGTGAAGGTGAGGTTTCTTGAGGGAGAAAGAACGGGCAGGGAAAGGTGTGCCAGATTGTGGAGAGGCTTTTCTTTCCGGCCACCTTGATGATCCTCCCCCTTCTTTTTCCCTAGGTGGTGGGTCTGTCTGTCCTGTTCCTCACGTTTAGTCTTTTGGGCAATCTAATTTTAAAAGCATGGTAGGCACTGATGGTTTCGTTACGTTCCTGTCTATAAAGGGTGTGTAGTGTATATAGATAGGTTATTATTGTAGATAAACTGTTTTAATCCGAGTGACTTTTCTTTTAAGCTGGTGAAGAAAGCATGTTTTCTTTTCTATTTTATTAAGTCTGTTTAAGTTGGTTTTCCTTTCTTCTTTTCAAGAATGAGTATTTATGTCTTTGTTTTGTAAATACAACTGGCAGCAGTTTTTTTTAAATAAAAACCTCCACCTATATAGCTAGCTAAATTGCCCTTTTTAAAAAGAGCTTGCAGTCAGCTGTAGGAGCTTGTGTGTGCTGGCTGCGTGCTCTGATCTCTGAGGACTTCCAGAGTGGTGGAGGAGGAGAGGGAGCTGATGGCTTCAGTCAGCCCAGGCCAGGTGGCTGTTTCTCAGCCTGAGGAAAGGCGTGGTGCCCTAAAGCTCCAGGAGTTCGTTAAGGAGGAGAGGCTGTACTTAGAAAACCAGCTTGACTTGGTTGACTGGTCTCTGAGACAGCCAGGAGAAGACGTGGAGAAATCTGCGGAGAGAAAAAGGAAAGCCAAGAGCTTAATGGTAAAGGCTTCTCGCTGTTACTGCGAAAAAATGAAAATTTTGGCCGAGCTGAGGAATAGACGCGACAGATCGGGTGTCGGAAAGAGACCAGATTTTAAAGTTGCCATTGACGGGCTGAAAAAGCAGTGTAACATGCTTAGTGGGCTTTTGTCAAACCTAATTGAAAGTGCTTCAAGCGAGAAAGACTTTTTATTGGGCATAGATAAGGTCATGAGAGTGGCGTGTGAGGAAGGCTCTCAAGCAGGAAGACGCCGCAAGCAGCGTTTAACCATAGCCGCAACGCCTGAAGGAGAGATGGGAGATCCCTCTATGGAGGACACCCGTGGAGAGGCAGATGTAGATGGAGGGTCCAAGGCGGTAAGGCGCCATAAACAACGTCTATCGCAGACAGTAGAGCCCATGATAGAGGTGGCGGACCTTTCAGAAGATGAGATGTCAGCTGAAGAGGAAAAGGAACCGAATGTTTTGACTTCAAAAGAGACAGCTGTGGAGAGAAATGGTATGAACTCTAAACCCACGACCACTGGTTCAGGTAACACCGCGGAGCGTCCCAGCAAACCTGGGGGTACTCAGCCTGCAAGCAAGGCTGTGATCCCAGTGGTAGCGGTGAACTCCGGTGATGCGGTTGTGAGCCAGGGTCAGAGGGTGAAACAAATCCCGGATGGCGTGATGGACTCTAAACCTATGACCATGAGCTCAGGTAATACTGTGGAGGGTCTTGGTAAACCTGGGGGTTCTCAGCCTGCAAGCAGGGCTGTGATCCCGGTGGTAATGGTAGACTCCGGTGAAGCAGTACCGAGCCAGGGTCTGAGGGTGAAGCAAAACTTGGTAGTACAGCTTAAGAGACTAGAGGAAGATAAAAAGACAATGAACTTACCTTGTCAACCCCTGGTGAACCCAGCCGGTGTTTGCGGGCAGGGCACGCCGTCAGTGGCTTTGTCGGCTGCCGCTGCTGCAAGCCGGTCCCAGGGCAAGGGGAAAGGACTCAAGGGTGAGGGTGGGAAAAAAGTTCAAGCCAGCATGGCCGTTGCTGTAGGGAATACAGTAACGGCCAGCAGTAAAGTAATGGCGGCACAGCCTAGTGAGACGCCGTCTTCCGGCTTTGGGAGAGGAGGTGGTGACAAAGAGGAAGTAAAAGAATGTTTGGCGGGAAAGACTGGCGCGGTTTCTATGGGTGGGAAAGCTGTGGTCGCGCCGGAAGTGACGCGCTGCCCGGAAACGGAAGTTGACCGCATGGAGCATTTCTGGTCGGTGACTTCCGGCGAAACGGCCCAGCGGGAGGAAGTGGGTGGAGTCAGTGATGCCTGTATGGAAGAGCCTGATAGTTTTCAACCTGGCCAGGTGTCAGCATGGGGTGATTGTCCCATGGGTGATC